>NW_020825540.1:0-126067 GCF_003286085.1 Drosophila persimilis
CAACTCACAACGTTCCCCCTCGTTAATTATTATACCCGATACTCAAAATGAGTATTGGGGTATATTAGATTTGTGGTAAAAGTGTATGTGTGTAACGTCCAGAAGGAATCGTTTCCGACCCCATAAAGTATATATATTCTTGATCAGCATCAATAGCCGAGTCGATTGAGCCCTGTCTGTCTGTCCGTCGTCCGTCCGTCCGTCTGTCCGTCTGTCCGTCCCCTTCAGCGCCTAATGCTCAAAGACTATAAGAGCTAGAGCAACGATGTTTTGGATCCAGACTTCTGTGATATGTCACTGCTACAAAAATATTTCAAAACTTTGCCCCGCCCACTTCCGCCCCCACAAAGGGCGAAAATCTGTGGCATCCACAATTTTAAAGATACGAGAAAACCAAAAACGCAGAATCGTAGAGAATGACCATATCTTTTAGACTGCGGAATCTGAATTGGATCGTATTATTATTATAGCCAGCATCAAGAAAACAATTTCATTTTTTCTCGCCCTGTCTCTCTCTAACACACACGTAGCATAGGCGGCTTTGCTTAGAGTAAAACATTAGCGCCTAGATCTCAGAGACTATAAAAGCTAGTGCAACCAAATTTGGTATCCACACTCCTAATATATCGGACCGAGACGAGTTTGTTTCAAAATTTCGCCACACCCCCTTCCGCCCCCGCAAAGGATGCAAATCTGGGGATATTCACAAATCTCAGAGACTATTAAAGCTAGAGTAACCAAATTTAGTATCCGCACTCCTGTTAGATCTCACTATAAAACGTATATCTCAAAATTTCGCCCCACCCCCTTCCGCCCCCACAAAGGACGAAAATCTGTTGCATCCACAATATTGCAGATTTGAGAAAACTAAAAACGCAGAATCAAAGATAATGACCATATCTATCAGATTACTGAATCTGGATCAGATCAGATCATTTTTATAGCCAAAAGGAACAAATCAATTTGCAGTGGCTACGCAGTGCCCGACGTCACGCTCAGACTGATTTTCTGTCTCTCTCGCACGCACTCTTTGTCGTGTCGTTTAATATTAGACGCCGCCTGCTGGAGGAGAGCCATACTGACTTAGTATCGGGTATAACCGTAGAGTTGCGGTGTCCGCAGCAACTCACAACGTTCCCCCTCGTTAATTATTATACCCGATACTCAAAATGAGTATTGGGGTATATTAGATTTGTGGTAAAAGTGTATGTGTGTAACGTCCAGAAGGAATCGTTTCCGACCCCATAAAGTATATATATTCTTGATCAGCATCAATAGCCGAGTCGATTGAGCCCTGTCTGTCTGTCCGTCCGTCCGTCTGTCCGTCTGTCCGTCCCCTTCAGCGCCTAATGCTCAAAGACTATAAGAGCTAGAGCAACGATGTTTTGGATCCAGACTTCTGTGATATGTCACTGCTACAAAAATATTTCAAAACTTTGCCCCGCCCACTTCCGCCCCCACAAAGGGCGAAAATCTGTGGCATCCACAATTTTAAAGATACGAGAAAACCAAAAACGCAGAATCGTAGAGAATGACCATATCTTTTAGACTGCGGAATCTGAATTGGATCGTATTATTATTATAGCCAGCATCAAGAAAACAATTTCATTTTTTCTCGCCCTGTCTCTCTCTAACACACACGTAGCATAGGCGGCTTTGCTTAGAGTAAAACATTAGCGCCTAGATCTCAGAGACTATAAAAGCTAGTGCAACCAAATTTGGTATCCACACTCCTAATATATCGGACCGAGACGAGTTTGTTTCAAAATTTCGCCACACCCCCTTCCGCCCCCGCAAAGGATGCAAATCTGGGGATATTCACAAATCTCAGAGACTATTAAAGCTAGAGTAACCAAATTTAGTATCCGCACTCCTGTTAGATCTCACTATAAAACGTATATCTCAAAATTTCGCCCCACCCCCTTCCGCCCCCACAAAGGACGAAAATCTGTTGCATCCACAATATTGCAGATTTGAGAAAACTAAAAACGCAGAATCAAAGATAATGACCATATCTATCAGATTACTGAATCTGGATCAGATCAGATCATTTTTATAGCCAAAAGGAACAAATCAATTTGCAGTGGCTACGCAGTGCCCGACGTCACGCTCAGACTGATTTTCTGTCTCTCTCGCACGCACTCTTTGTCGTGTCGTTTAATATTAGACGCCGCCTGCTGGAGGAGAGCCATACTGACTTAGTATCGGGTATAACCGTAGAGTTGCGGTGTCCGCAGCAACTCACAACGTTCCCCCTCGTTAATTATTATACCCGATACTCAAAATGAGTATTGGGGTATATTAGATTTGTGGTAAAAGTGTATGTGTGTAACGTCCAGAAGGAATCGTTTCCGACCCCATAAAGTATATATATTCTTGATCAGCATCAATAGCCGAGTCGATTGAGCCCTGTCTGTCTGTCCGTCCGTCCGTCTGTCCGTCTGTCCGTCCCCTTCAGCGCCTAATGCTCAAAGACTATAAGAGCTAGAGCAACGATGTTTTGGATCCAGACTTCTGTGATATGTCACTGCTACAAAAATATTTCAAAACTTTGCCCCGCCCACTTCCGCCCCCACAAAGGGCGAAAATCTGTGGCATCCACAATTTTAAAGATACGAGAAAACCAAAAACGCAGAATCGTAGAGAATGACCATATCTTTTAGACTGCGGAATCTGAATTGGATCGTATTATTATTATAGCCAGCATCAAGAAAACAATTTCATTTTTTCTCGCCCTGTCTCTCTCTAACACACACGTAGCATAGGCGGCTTTGCTTAGAGTAAAACATTAGCGCCTAGATCTCAGAGACTATAAAAGCTAGTGCAACCAAATTTGGTATCCACACTCCTAATATATCGGACCGAGACGAGTTTGTTTCAAAATTTCGCCACACCCCCTTCCGCCCCCGCAAAGGATGCAAATCTGGGGATATTCACAAATCTCAGAGACTATTAAAGCTAGAGTAACCAAATTTAGTATCCGCACTCCTGTTAGATCTCACTATAAAACGTATATCTCAAAATTTCGCCCCACCCCCTTCCGCCCCCACAAAGGACGAAAATCTGTTGCATCCACAATATTGCAGATTTGAGAAAACTAAAAACGCAGAATCAAAGATAATGACCATATCTATCAGATTACTGAATCTGGATCAGATCAGATCATTTTTATAGCCAAAAGGAACAAATCAATTTGCAGTGGCTACGCAGTGCCCGACGTCACGCTCAGACTGATTTTCTGTCTCTCTCGCACGCACTCTTTGTCGTGTCGTTTAATATTAGACGCCGCCTGCTGGAGGAGAGCCATACTGACTTAGTATCGGGTATAACCGTAGAGTTGCGGTGTCCGCAGCAACTCACAACGTTCCCCCTCGTTAATTATTATACCCGATACTCAAAATGAGTATTGGGGTATATTAGATTTGTGGTAAAAGTGTATGTGTGTAACGTCCAGAAGGAATCGTTTCCGACCCCATAAAGTATATATATTCTTGATCAGCATCAATAGCCGAGTCGATTGAGCCCTGTCTGTCTGTCCGTCCGTCCGTCTGTCCGTCCGTCTGTCCGTCCCCTTCAGCGCCTAATGCTCAAAGACTATAAGAGCTAGAGCAACGATGTTTTGGATCCAGACTTCTGTGATATGTCACTGCTACAAAAATATTTCAAAACTTTGCCCCGCCCACTTCCGCCCCCACAAAGGGCGAAAATCTGTGGCATCCACAATTTTAAAGATACGAGAAAACCAAAAACGCAGAATCGTAGAGAATGACCATATCTTTTAGACTGCGGAATCTGAATTGGATCGTATTATTATTATAGCCAGCATCAAGAAAACAATTTCATTTTTTCTCGCCCTGTCTCTCTCTAACACACACGTAGCATAGGCGGCTTTGCTTAGAGTAAAACATTAGCGCCTAGATCTCAGAGACTATAAAAGCTAGTGCAACCAAATTTGGTATCCACACTCCTAATATATCGGACCGAGACGAGTTTGTTTCAAAATTTCGCCACACCCCCTTCCGCCCCCGCAAAGGATGCAAATCTGGGGATATTCACAAATCTCAGAGACTATTAAAGCTAGAGTAACCAAATTTAGTATCCGCACTCCTGTTAGATCTCACTATAAAACGTATATCTCAAAATTTCGCCCCACCCCCTTCCGCCCCCACAAAGGACGAAAATCTGTTGCATCCACAATTTTAAAGATACGAGAAAACCAAAAACGCAGAATCGTAGAGAATGACCATATCTTTTAGACTGCGGAATCTGAATTGGATCGTATTATTATTATAGCCAGCATCAAGAAAACAATTTCATTTTTTCTCGCCCTGTCTCTCTCTAACACACACGTAGCATAGGCGGCTTTGCTTAGAGTAAAACATTAGCGCCTAGATCTCAGAGACTATAAAAGCTAGTGCAACCAAATTTGGTATCCACACTCCTAATATATCGGACCGAGACGAGTTTGTTTCAAAATTTCGCCACACCCCCTTCCGCCCCCGCAAAGGATGCAAATCTGGGGATATTCACAAATCTCAGAGACTATTAAAGCTAGAGTAACCAAATTTAGTATCCGCACTCCTGTTAGATCTCACTATAAAACGTATATCTCAAAATTTCGCCCCACCCCCTTCCGCCCCCACAAAGGACGAAAATCTGTTGCATCCACAATATTGCAGATTTGAGAAAACTAAAAACGCAGAATCAAAGATAATGACCATATCTATCAGATTACTGAATCTGGATCAGATCAGATCATTTTTATAGCCAAAAGGAACAAATCAATTTGCAGTGGCTACGCAGTGCCCGACGTCACGCTCAGACTGATTTTCTGTCTCTCTCGCACGCACTCTTTGTCGTGTCGTTTAATATTAGACGCCGCCTGCTGGAGGAGAGCCATACTGACTTAGTATCGGGTATAACCGTAGAGTTGCGGTGTCCGCAGCAACTCACAACGTTCCCCCTCGTTAATTATTATACCCGATACTCAAAATGAGTATTGGGGTATATTAGATTTGTGGTAAAAGTGTATGTGTGTAACGTCCAGAAGGAATCGTTTCCGACCCCATAAAGTATATATATTCTTGATCAGCATCAATAGCCGAGTCGATTGAGCCCTGTCTGTCTGTCCGTCCGTCCGTCTGTCCGTCTGTCCGTCCCCTTCAGCGCCTAATGCTCAAAGACTATAAGAGCTAGAGCAACGATGTTTTGGATCCAGACTTCTGTGATATGTCACTGCTACAAAAATATTTCAAAACTTTGCCCCGCCCACTTCCGCCCCCACAAAGGGCGAAAATCTGTGGCATCCACAATTTTAAAGATACGAGAAAACCAAAAACGCAGAATCGTAGAGAATGACCATATCTTTTAGACTGCGGAATCTGAATTGGATCGTATTATTATTATAGCCAGCATCAAGAAAACAATTTCATTTTTTCTCGCCCTGTCTCTCTCTAACACACACGTAGCATAGGCGGCTTTGCTTAGAGTAAAACATTAGCGCCTAGATCTCAGAGACTATAAAAGCTAGTGCAACCAAATTTGGTATCCACACTCCTAATATATCGGACCGAGACGAGTTTGTTTCAAAATTTCGCCACACCCCCTTCCGCCCCCGCAAAGGATGCAAATCTGGGGATATTCACAAATCTCAGAGACTATTAAAGCTAGAGTAACCAAATTTAGTATCCGCACTCCTGTTAGATCTCACTATAAAACGTATATCTCAAAATTTCGCCCCACCCCCTTCCGCCCCCACAAAGGACGAAAATCTGTTGCATCCACAATTTTAAAGATACGAGAAAACCAAAAACGCAGAATCGTAGAGAATGACCATATCTTTTAGACTGCGGAATCTGAATTGGATCGTATTATTATTATAGCCAGCATCAAGAAAACAATTTCATTTTTTCTCGCCCTGTCTCTCTCTAACACACACGTAGCATAGGCGGCTTTGCTTAGAGTAAAACATTAGCGCCTAGATCTCAGAGACTATAAAAGCTAGTGCAACCAAATTTGGTATCCACACTCCTAATATATCGGACCGAGACGAGTTTGTTTCAAAATTTCGCCACACCCCCTTCCGCCCCCGCAAAGGATGCAAATCTGGGGATATTCACAAATCTCAGAGACTATTAAAGCTAGAGTAACCAAATTTAGTATCCGCACTCCTGTTAGATCTCACTATAAAACGTATATCTCAAAATTTCGCCCCACCCCCTTCCGCCCCCACAAAGGACGAAAATCTGTTGCATCCACAATATTGCAGATTTGAGAAAACTAAAAACGCAGAATCAAAGATAATGACCATATCTATCAGATTACTGAATCTGGATCAGATCAGATCATTTTTATAGCCAAAAGGAACAAATCAATTTGCAGTGGCTACGCAGTGCCCGACGTCACGCTCAGACTGATTTTCTGTCTCTCTCGCACGCACTCTTTGTCGTGTCGTTTAATATTAGACGCCGCCTGCTGGAGGAGAGCCATACTGACTTAGTATCGGGTATAACCGTAGAGTTGCGGTGTCCGCAGCAACTCACAACGTTCCCCCTCGTTAATTATTATACCCGATACTCAAAATGAGTATTGGGGTATATTAGATTTGTGGTAAAAGTGTATGTGTGTAACGTCCAGAAGGAATCGTTTCCGACCCCATAAAGTATATATATTCTTGATCAGCATCAATAGCCGAGTCGATTGAGCCCTGTCTGTCTGTCCGTCCGTCCGTCTGTCCGTCGTCCGTCTGTCCGTCCCCTTCAGCGCCTAATGCTCAAAGACTATAAGAGCTAGAGCAACGATGTTTTGGATCCAGACTTCTGTGATATGTCACTGCCAACAAAAATATTTCAAAACTTTGCCCCGCCCACTTCCGCCCCCACAAAGGGCGAAAATCTGTGGCATCCACAATTTTAAAGATACGAGAAAACCAAAAACGCAGAATCGTAGAGAATGACCATATCTTTTAGACTGCGGAATCTGAATTGGATCGTATTATTATTATAGCCAGCATCAAGAAAACAATTTCATTTTTTCTCGCCCTGTCTCTCTCTAACACACACGTAGCATAGGCGGCTTTGCTTAGAGTAAAACATTAGCGCCTAGATCTCAGAGACTATAAAAGCTAGTGCAACCAAATTTGGTATCCACACTCCTAATATATCGGACCGAGACGAGTTTGTTTCAAAATTTCGCCACACCCCCTTCCGCCCCCGCAAAGGATGCAAATCTGGGGATATTCACAAATCTCAGAGACTATTAAAGCTAGAGTAACCAAATTTAGTATCCGCACTCCTGTTAGATCTCACTATAAAACGTATATCTCAAAATTTCGCCCCACCCCCTTCCGCCCCCACAAAGGACGAAAATCTGTTGCATCCACAATATTGCAGATTTGAGAAAACTAAAAACGCAGAATCAAAGATAATGACCATATCTATCAGATTACTGAATCTGGATCAGATCAGATCATTTTTATAGCCAAAAGGAACAAATCAATTTGCAGTGGCTACGCAGTGCCCGACGTCACGCTCAGACTGATTTTCTGTCTCTCTCGCACGCACTCTTTGTCGTGTCGTTTAATATTAGACGCCGCCTGCTGGAGGAGAGCCATACTGACTTAGTATCGGGTATAACCGTAGAGTTGCGGTGTCCGCAGCAACTCACAACGTTCCCCCTCGTTAATTATTATACCCGATACTCAAAATGAGTATTGGGGTATATTAGATTTGTGGTAAAAGTGTATGTGTGTAACGTCCAGAAGGAATCGTTTCCGACCCCATAAAGTATATATATTCTTGATCAGCATCAATAGCCGAGTCGATTGAGCCCTGTCTGTCTGTCCGTCCGTCCGTCCGTCTGTCCGTCTGTCCGTCCCCTTCAGCGCCTAATGCTCAAAGACTATAAGAGCTAGAGCAACGATGTTTTGGATCCAGACTTCTGTGATATGTCACTGCTACAAAAATATTTCAAAACTTTGCCCCGCCCACTTCCGCCCCCACAAAGGGCGAAAATCTGTGGCATCCACAATTTTAAAGATACGAGAAAACCAAAAACGCAGAATCGTAGAGAATGACCATATCTTTTAGACTGCGGAATCTGAATTGGATCGTATTATTATTATAGCCAGCATCAAGAAAACAATTTCATTTTTTCTCGCCCTGTCTCTCTCTAACACACACGTAGCATAGGCGGCTTTGCTTAGAGTAAAACATTAGCGCCTAGATCTCAGAGACTATAAAAGCTAGTGCAACCAAATTTGGTATCCACACTCCTAATATATCGGACCGAGACGAGTTTGTTTCAAAATTTCGCCACACCCCCTTCCGCCCCCGCAAAGGATGCAAATCTGGGGATATTCACAAATCTCAGAGACTATTAAAGCTAGAGTAACCAAATTTAGTATCCGCACTCCTGTTAGATCTCACTATAAAACGTATATCTCAAAATTTCGCCCCACCCCCTTCCGCCCCCACAAAGGACGAAAATCTGTTGCATCCACAATTTTAAAGATACGAGAAAACCAAAAACGCAGAATCGTAGAGAATGACCATATCTTTTAGACTGCGGAATCTGAATTGGATCGTATTATTATTATAGCCAGCATCAAGAAAACAATTTCATTTTTTCTCGCCCTGTCTCTCTCTAACACACACGTAGCATAGGCGGCTTTGCTTAGAGTAAAACATTAGCGCCTAGATCTCAGAGACTATAAAAGCTAGTGCAACCAAATTTGGTATCCACACTCCTAATATATCGGACCGAGACGAGTTTGTTTCAAAATTTCGCCACACCCCCTTCCGCCCCCGCAAAGGATGCAAATCTGGGGATATTCACAAATCTCAGAGACTATTAAAGCTAGAGTAACCAAATTTAGTATCCGCACTCCTGTTAGATCTCACTATAAAACGTATATCTCAAAATTTCGCCCCACCCCCTTCCGCCCCCACAAAGGACGAAAATCTGTTGCATCCACAATATTGCAGATTTGAGAAAACTAAAAACGCAGAATCATAGATAATGACCATATCTATCAGATTACTGAATCTGGATCAGATCAGATCATTTTTATAGCCAAAAGGAACAAATCAATTTGCAGTGGCTACGCAGCGCCCGACGTCACGCTCAGACTGATTTTCTGTCTCTCTCGCACGCACTCTTTGTCGTGTCGTTTAATATTAGACGGCCGTCCTGCTGGAGGAGAGCCATACTGACTTAGTATCGGGTATAACCTGTAGAGTTGCGGTGTCCGCAGCAACTCACAACGTTCCCCCTCGTTCTTTTTGGTTTTTGAGTATCGGGTATAAAAATACATTAAATTAAATACATTGTGAGGAAAGGTATTCCCACACGTAGGGGGCAGTATAGGGTTAAGCGCTAACGGCCGTTATCCGGGGATATCCGGAGGCGGCGAATTCCCGAGGAGAGCTCTCCCGGGGTCCCAAGATGAGAGGGGAGGACCCCTGGAGAGAGAGCAGCGGGATGACGGGATCGGGCCGGCAGTGGCCCAGCGCATGACCAAATATGGTCATGAGATCACGCCACCAGCCAGGTCCCGTTGGAGAGTGACAAGGGAATGAAGGAACGCCGATGGAAAAATACGGGCACCGCATGGCGGAAAGTGCCTTTAGCGCCAGGCGGCATCGGCGGCGCCGACGCAGAAGCGAGCCTATAAGAGGAGGGCCGCGACCAGGAACGAGGAGAGTCAGCAAACGGAGCTAACAAGAGTGAAGTGAATAGTGAGCCACGAGAGTGAGACCAAGCGAAGGGAAAGAACTTTAGAAAGCGAACGCGTTGTGTGAGGATTGAGAGGCGGACTCGAGCGTGCAGCCAAGAGCCAAAGACCCCAATCCCTTGAACCAACGGCGCCACGCTTGAAGCGCATCCCACCAGGAGTGAGGCACCCTCGGGCCGAAAAGCCAAGTGAGTCGAGTGAGAGCGAACGCGTCAGGCGCCTGACTGAGAGGCGGATTTGGGCCACGTGCCAAGAATCGCTAGCCCCAGTCAGTAGAGCCGGCGGTGCCACGCTTGGCGACGCCGTGGGGGGACCAGGGAGCGACGCGCTCATCGAAACACAGAGGAGAACCAGCACCGGAGTCGGAATAGCGTAGATAGACTTAAGATACCAATAAAGCATATTAGCATACCAGTACAAGACCCAACCCGTGCCTTCTTACTTGTCGTCGGGGCAACATACAAATATTGTTGCAGCGAGCCTATCGACCGCTGAGCCAGCCCAGCTGCATCAGACGGAGAAGAACGGTTCGTTACAACTGGCGCCCAACGTGGGGCCTCTCGACAAGTAGAGACAAAGTGCATTTGGGAAGGGCGGTACTGAGTTTGGTATCGCGAGGGCATAAAAATGAGGAGCCGACGATGGGTTCCCTCATTGAGGAAAGAGGACTTGGTCCAGTGCGCGCGGGCGTGCGGTCTTCGATTGGAAGGCACGCTGACCGAGATGCGCCGAATTTTCAAGGAGTGGATAGAGAAGCACGGAGAGGAACCGGAGTATGCGGACGCGCTCGAGGCCTGGGAGATGAAGGCGGGAGGAGTCGTGACCGCGGCCCAGATGGAGGACGGGGCGGATTCATACGAGCGCCTGACGCTGCCGGCGAGTGCGGAGCAAGTAACGCTGTGGAGACGGCCGTCCGAGACCCAAGAGGAGCTCATCGCGAGCCTGGCGGTCCCGGTGAAAAGCCGGTCGCCTAGCCGACCGCGGGCAGAGAGTGGGGAGAGGCCAACCAGGCCAGCACAGCCGGAGAAAGGGAGCGAAAGAAAACACCCGGCATCGCGAGAAAATAGTACGTTTCCAGTCCATTGAGGAATTCGCGATCCGGAAGTAGAATACGCACGCTGCGACATATCGAGTAGATCGCAAAGACGACCCTACGCTTTATCGAGTGGAGCGTAAGGGCAACGCTGTGTCATATCGAGTAGGTCAGAATAGCGACCATACCCTATATCGGGCGGGGCGAAAGAAGCTCCTATGCGAACTATCGATAAGGGGGAATCGAATCGATCGCGCGCAGCGAAGAGATACGGCAACACCGCAAGGCGCAAGGCCGAAAGAGGGCGCCAGGGGGCACCCGGGTCAAGAACAAAGCACGCGCGCGCCGGTCGCGCTCGGTTTTTGAAACATCCCAAACCTGGGACGCGGAAAACCGGGGTTTTCCGCCAATAAAAGAAAGGGGGAAGTGTGAGGAAAGGTATTCCCACACGTAGGGGGCAGTATAGGGTTAAGCGCTAACGGCCGTTATCCGGGGATATCCGGAGGCGGCGAATTCCCGAGGAGAGCTCTGCCGGATCATGAGATCACGCCACCAGCCAGGTCCCGTTGGAGAGTGACAAGGGAATGAAGGAACGCCGATGGAAAAATACGGGCACCGCATGGCGGAAAGTGCCGTTAGCGCCAGGCGGCATCGGCGGCGCCGACGCAGAAGCGAGCCTATAAGAGGAGGGCCGCGACCAGGAACGAGGAGAGTCAGCAAACGGAGCTAACAAGAGTGAAGTGAATAGTGAGCCACGAGAGTGAGACCAAGCGAAGGGAAAAGAACTTTAGAAAGCGAACGCGTTGTGTGAGGATTGAGAGGCGGACTCGAGCGTGCAGCCAAGAGCCAAAGACCCCAATCCCTTGAACCAACGGCGCCACGCTTGAAGCGCATCCCACCAAGGCACCCTCGGGCCGAAAAGCCAAGTGAGTCGAGTGAGAGCGAACGCGTCAGGCGCCTGACTGAGAGGCGGATTTGGGCCACGTGCCAAGAATCGCTAGCCCCAGTCAGTAGAGCCGGCGGTGCCACGCTTGGCGACGCCGTGGGGGGCCCAGGCAGCGACGCGCTCATCGAACCACAGAGGAGAACCAAGAGGAGAACCAGCACCGGAGTCGGAATAGCGTAAAATATACTTAAGATACCAATAAAGCATATTAGCATACCAGTACAAGACCCAACCCGTGCCTTCTTATTTGTCGTCGGGGCAACATACAAATATTGTTGCAGCGAGCCTATCGACCGCTGAGCCAGCCCAGCTGCATCAGACGGAGAAGAACGGTTCGTTACAACATATGTACATACATTGATCTATTAGATTATCTATTAGCCGGCTTTTAGCTTCACACACAAGCGCACTGAAAGCATGTCAGTGTCTGCGTGCCGAAACCAGCCCAGAATTGCCGAACAGACGAAACCGATGGGCAGCGGGGTCGCGGTAGAGACGAAGTACAGCCGAAAAGGGAATTGAAACCCCGCGCGCTGTATAGTCTTTGATTGGAGGCTCTCGATCAAAACGAGATTGGGAGTGAGCTGCGCGAAATCTTCGATACTCTTTTCATATCGTTGAAAGCTGAGTTGCTGGCTGCTGTTGAAGTAAGACAGTCACACGCCGCTGCCCATTCTACGACTCTGCCAAGCCATTCCGGACATAGTACCATCATCATGGCTCACAAACAGCGACTTCCTGAGCTGAAGGTGCCTAAGTTTTCTGGTGGATACGTCGAGTTCTCGGATTTTATGGCAATGATTGAAGCGGATGCGGATCCCAGTGACATCGAGAAATTCCAGCACCTTCGCTCTTGCCTCGCTAATGAGGCTTTGGATTCGGTTCGATCGTTAGAGCTGTCCAGTGCCAATTATCGTGCGGCTCTGGATATACTTAATAAACGCTTTAATAACAAAAGACTTGTTTTCCAGGCACACATCAAGAAGATTCTTGGGCTAAAGAGGGTAGACTCGCTTTCTGCTAAAATGCTTCGGGAGTTTTCGGATGCAGTCAATTTACACATGCGAGCGTTGCAGACATTGGGAACTGCTGAGGAGATTTCAGGATTCATGGTCATCAACATGCTGCTGCAGAAGTTGGATTCGAAGACGCAAACCAAATGGGAGGAGCACACATCGTCGGATGCTATACCTACCGCAGTGGAATTCCTCGAATTCTTGCAGCAACGCTGCCAGAAAATGGAGTGATTGGAATATGCTACAGCGACACGCTAGTAGCGATCAGGTGGGAAAAAACCATTCCTATACGCAGGTTAAGAAAACGTTTGTAGCTTCCAACTCTTCCGCCGACCCGTCTGTATGCGTCTTTTGCCACTCAGCGGGCCATGGAATATACTCGTGCAAGATATTCGGAAATCTCTCACCGTTGCTGCGCCACAAAGAAGTGAAGAAGCTTTCCCTATGCTTCAATTGCCTAAAACCGGGGCACCAGACCCGCGCATGCAATAGTGGAAAATGTCGAGTATGCGGCGGTAGGCATCATAGTTTGTTGCACTTCGATAGTATACAGCCCACAACACAAGGCTGCCCAGGTATTACTCCTCCCGATCTGGCCGTTCAACCGGACACTCTTTCCGTTGCTCAAAATTCTGCAGCTCGTCTCTACTTTCGTCTACCTCTCTTGCTGCCCAAGGTCTTCACTCCGATGTCGTGCTTCTGGCTTCAGCCGTGGTTCTCGTGAAGAATCGGACATCCAGGTTCGCCCAGCAGCTTCAGCTTAGGAGAACTCAATCGTCTGCACTTGTGTCTGGGCTGGGTGAGACCAGCGTTTCTACTGAGGGATCCACCATAAGCATTTGTATGCATTCTCGCACCTCTGCTTACTACGCTTACTGCTCTCATCGCCCCCACGATTACCGATTCTCAACCAAGTATGACAGTAAATGTTTCCGATTGGCGTATTCCATCTAACATTCAGCTCGCTGATCCTGCATTTTTCAATCCTCAACGGGTTGATCTTCTCATTGGTGCGAACGTTTTTTATGATCTCCTCTGCGTAGGGCAAATCAAACTCACCGATGGACTGCCTCTTCTGCAGAAGACCCGGCTTGGGTGGATCGTATCTGGCGGTGGACAGAAGGTTTCAAGCTCGGCGCAAGCAAGGTTGGAAGCAAGGTTGGATAAAACTCTTCGTATGTTTTGGGAAGTTGAGAATTGTGTGGAGGCTGGGTTGAATACCAAAGAAGAAGACGATTGTGAAGCACATTTCGTAAGCCAACTTTCACGGTTGCCATCCGGGGAGTATGCAGTTCGTCTGCCGCTAAATAACAATACTGATCGTTTAGGAGAATATTATGCTCAGGCTTATCCGCCTTTATGAGGGAGTACATTGATTTTCATCATATGCACCAAGTCAACCCTGATTCCCGTAGCCTCTGCAAATATTTCTTGCCTCATCACTGTGTCCTAAAGGAGGACAGTACGACGACAAAACTCCGTGTCGTTTTCGATGGATCCGCAGCTACATCAACTGGATATTCTCCAAATGATGTGATGATGACAGGCCCTGTTATTCAGCCTGCATTGTTTAACATATTAATTCGCTTTCGAACATATCCAGTCGCTCTCACTGGGGATGATATAGCCTTAGATCAACTAACTCCCACGCATCCGGTTAACACTGCTAATAGTTATGAACCCCTTGAAAAATAAAAAACACCAATTAATAATTCAGAAACATTAGGCCATAGATTGGACAAAATAGGGAATGAGACAGCAGGTAGCATTAAAAACGAGGGGGAACGTTGTGAGTTGCTGCGGACACCGCAACTCTACGGTTATACCCGATACTAAGTAAGTATGGCTCTCCTCCGGCAGACGCCGCTAATATTTAACGACATGACAAAGAGTGCGTGCGAGAGAGACAGAAAATCAGTCTGAGCGTGACGTCGGGCGCTGCGTAGCCACTGCAAATTGATTTGTTCCTTTTGGCTATAAAAATGATCTGATCTGATCCAGATTCAGCAATCTAATATATATGGTCATTATCTATAATTCTGCGTTTTTAGTTTTCTCAAATCTGCAATATTGTGGATGCAACAGATTTTCGTCCTTTGTGGGGGCGGATGGGGGTGGGGCGAAATTCTGAGATATACGTTTTATAGTGACATCTTAAAGGAGTGTGTGCACCAAATTTGGTTACTCTAGCCTTAATAGTCTCTGAGATTTGTGGTTGCCTCAGATTTTCGTCCTTTGCGGGGGCGGAAGGGGGTGTGGCGAAATTTGGACAGGAAACGGTCAAGGTCCGATATCACAGGAGTGTGGATACCAAATTTGATTGCTCTGGCTTTTATAGGTTCTGAGATCCTTGAACTCATATTTTGCAATTGGCAAAACCGACCATGAAACCTGTGTGTTAGAGTGAGACAGAGCGAGAAAGAGTGAAATTGTTTTCGTGATTCTGGCTGTAATAATTATACGATCTGGTTCAGATTTTGCACTCTAGAAGATATAGTCATCTTCTACGATTCTGCGTTTTTGGTTTTCTCGTATCTTCAAAATTGTGGATGCCACAGATTTTCGCCCTTTGTGGGGGCGGAAGTGGGCGGGGCAAAGTTTTGAAATATTTTTGGAGCAGTGACATATCACAGAAGTCTGGATCCAAAACATCGTTGCTCTAGCTCTTATAGTCTTTGAGCATTAGGCGCTGAAGGGGACGGACAGACGGACAGACGGACAGACGGACAGACGGACGGACGGACAGACAGACAGGGCTCAATCGACTCGGCTATTGATGCTGATCAAGAATATATATACTTTATAGGGTCGGAAACGATTCCTTCTGGACGTTACACACATCCACTTTTACCACAAATCTAATATACCCCAATACTCATTTTGAGTATCGGGTATAAAAACAACCCGAATAACAGTGAACTTCCGATAAGCAATGCGCTTCTAGATGTAATTGAGCAAACTTCCGATATTCAGAATATTTACAATATAGAACAAATTGACATTGAGCATTACAATATTGATTACAAACTTAGTGAAAACTCGCGTAGTGAAATCCGAACATTAATTGAACTAAATTATTTAGACCTGCCCAACATACCAGCCATTGAACATAAGTATGAAATGAAGATAAAAATTATGTCCCAAGCCCCAATATATTCAACACCAAGAAAGCTTTTATATCATGACAAAAGAGTAGTTGACACACTTATTGAAGAATTGCTGGCTGAAGGCCATATCAGACCAAGTGATTCCCCTTATACCTCTGCAATTGTACTTGTAAAAAACAAATCAGGTGAGAAAAGGCTGTGCGTTGATTATAGACAATTGAATAAGATAACAGTAAGGGTTGGGTACCCATTGCCACTTATAGATGATTGCATAGAGAGAATGGAAGGTAATAAGTATTTCTCCCTTCCGGATCTGAAAAGTAGTTTCCACCAGGTGAAGGTGGCAGAGAATTCAATTCAATTTACATCTTTTGTGACACCAAACGGACAATACGAATATCTTAGCATGCCATTGGTTTCCGAAACGCATCAGCTGTCTTTCAACGATTTGTAAACAATATATTCGGCCCATTAATAAAACAAGGAAATGTAGTTGTATACATGGACGACATTGCAATCGGAACCAATACTATAGAAGAACACTTTGTTGTCTTAAGTAAAGTATTACGCCTCCTAGCAGAATATAGATTAGAAATTAAATTAAGCACCTTCCGAAACCTACTAATTCCGCAGATATGCAAAAATGTTACTCGAAAGCTGCCAAACCATTGCAAGCTCTGACAAAAACTATAGGGAAATTTGAGTTAAATGACAAAAGTGTAACAATATTTAATTATCTCTGTGAGAGACTGGCCTCAGCACCAGTTCTAGCCCTGTATAGTCCGACTAAGGAAACAGAACTACATTGTGACGCTTGTGCCGAAGGGTTTGGAGGAATTTTATTACAAAAACAGGATGATAACAAATTTCATCCAATCTCGTATTTTTCTCAAGCAACAACTCCAGCGGAAAGTAGGTGTAGCGTCATTTGAATATTAATAATTGTTATTAGGATAGTATTTCATGAAGTCTAGTGTAAGTTAGGCTAGGGCAAAGCGGGAGCGCAATAAAAGCTCGTTCTCTCGCTCTTGGCGAATTCGCCCCGCTTTGCCACCGTAGGTAAGGTAGGCTTAGAAGAAATTGTTTGAATATATTGAAAAGAAGTCGAGAAAAACCCCTGAATTCGAACGCACGCACCCCTTTTCTTTCGTCGTATTAAAATAAAAAAATTGCAGTCACCCAAAATCGGTATTGTTATTTAGAAAAACTATTCTAAAATTTCATGGCGCCCCCGGGTGGACTCGCAATTTAAACGTATATATTAATTCAAGTGGAAAGGCAAAAAGTGACAGTGACACAGTGAAGATACATAAATAGCCAAAATCTATTGTACATACATACATACATGTACATGCATATGTGCTGCAGCTAAATTGCCAAAGTGACCGCGACGTGTGTGCAAATAACTAAACAAACCAAACTAAAAAAAAATCACCGCGTCGGTCGTGCAATACCCTGTCTGCAGCTACATATACAAGAGGAGAGTACAGCACCTGGAATTTCCTATCTTCCCAAGAGGTATTTGTGCAAAAAATTGAAAGCTCGAGTGAAGACGAAAGATTAAAAAACTCGCAATTATTGTCTTGTGCTGAAACAATTGCACCTCGCTTTCAATTCTTGGCACATATGTACGTATGACATAGTAGAGCTAGATTGCATGCTGTAGTTAGAGTTGAGCATATATATTAATACATATATACATACATATGTACATCTAACCCTCTTGGACGCAATAACTACACATATACATAACTTATTTTTACTGCAATCGCTGTCGCCCCTTTCCCCTTTCTCGTTTTCGTTGTGTCAAATATATGTATAGTTGGGTCGTTGGCCAAGCACGCATACCAATACGCAGCTGCAGCGGTGAATTTTTTCGTCTCGCTTTCGCTCTTCACCGTTGCTTATCGTTGTTCTTTTGTTTGGCACGCTTGATCCAAACCAAACACCAAGTGACGCGCTACCCTGTTTTCGTCGGGTATATTCGTTTGGTGTCAGTAGGATCCAATTATCAATTAAGACAAAGTCGTGCCTCGCAAATCAATTTAGCGTCGATCGTTGTCGGTTCATACGCATACACACCATTAATTCTTCAGAACTGCAGCGGTGAAATTTTTCGTTTTCGCTTGTCACCAGTACAGTTCGTTGGTATTCTTGTGTGGTTTTCGTGTACGCGCCAGCCAAGCGACGCTCTACCCTAAATTTTTCGGGTATATTGGTTTTTCACCTCGTTTGGGTACAATTACCCATTATTTCATTGAGTGCCTCGGCATTAAATACGATTATTAGAAACGATCTTTCGCCTTCAGTTGCTTGTATTGAGAATCAATATGACCTCAAAAGCCAACAATATCGTCCTTGAAGAGCTGAAGAAAAAGCGCAGTTGCCGTGTCAAAGGCATTCGTTTATTAGCGGACCGTTTAGAAGCGGGGGATATTCCGCTGGTATTGACGGAGCTCGAGTGCAGACTCGAAACGCTGATGCGTAGCATTGACACGGCACGCGAACTTCAAGAGAAGATTGAAGATATAGACATTGACGATGAATTTGGAGTCGAGTTGGAAGAACTCTCAATTGTCACAAAGGCAAAATTAATGTCTCTCATTTGCGCATTAAAGACAGCTGATGAGACAATACCGGCAGTACCAGCTTATGGTGGCCCAACTCGTGCTCGCCTTCCGAAGTTAGCTCTGCCGCAGTTCAGCGGCAACATTTCGGACTTTAAAAACTTCATAGGTTTATTTGAGACTCTAGTTCATAATGACCAAAGCATTCCAATTATCGAAAAGTTCAACCATTTGCTTTCGTGTCTCTCCGGTGAAGCGTTGGGAACAGTTAGGGCTTTCCAAGTAACCGAGACCAACTACGAGAAAGCAATGGCTAGCTTAAAACGGGTCTACGATAATGATTGTCTGATCTTTAAAAATCACATTGATGCCCTATTTAATCTTCCCAAAATGACCCAGCAATCAGCATCGTCCTTAAGGAACCTTATCGATACCGCCTCATCCATATATGGTTCGTTGTTGTCGATAGGCGATGATAAAAAGATCTCGAATGCGATGATTATTCATCTCGTCTTGAGCAGAGTCGATCCGGTGACCAAAGAGAAATGGGAAGAACAGCTCGATTATGACAAACTGCCACTTTGGACGGACTGTGAAAAGTTGCTTAATCGCAGACATCAGCATCTTTCGGCCGAAAATTCGGACAAACCAAAGCAGGAGCAGAAAGCTGTGCCAAGCAAGCCGCATAATCGGAGCTCACTCGCGTGTTCCACCGCGAATACCAAAAATCAACAATGCAGCTACTGCAATGCGAAAGGCCATTTGTTGACAGATTGCAGTCCATTTGGTCGGCTAGCAGTAATGCAAAGGTTCGAATTCGCAAAAACTGCATCCTTGTGCATCAATTGTCTGCAGCCAGGCCACTCTGTAGTACGATGCAAGGCTAAGAAGTGTCGAGTGTGTGGCTGCTCACACCATACCTTATTGCATAGGTACGAGTGGCGAATAAAAGTCTAGCGTTACCATCACCCCCAGAGAATTCTGCTCCTCCTCCCAATCAGAATCAACCTTCCACTTCGCATGCTCTCCATGCGACAGCTATGGATAGAGTTATTCTGGCTACGTCGATCGTAAGCGTCCGAACCAATAATGGTGAACATGGTTTGGCCCGAGCTCTGCTTGACTCGGGGTCTCAAACCAATTTTATAACTGAGGACTTAGCACAGCGCTTACAGATCCGTAGGGAGGAGTCGTGTATCAACTTGCTTGGTATTGGTGAATCCAATTCACAAGTCAAGAAAAAGATACACACGGTGGTGAAGTTGCGAATTACTGGTAGTGAGTTTTCGGTTGATTTCTGGATTCTGAGGTCCATTTCGGGGTATCACCCTGATCAGACACTTAACGTGAGTGACTGGAAAATCCCGAAGAACTTACCACTTGCAGACCCATATTTCTTCAAGCCACAGACGATAGATATGTTGATAGGTGCAGAAACATTTTTCGAACTTCTATCTGTTGGTCAGATTCGACAAGGTCCTGACTATCCAACTCTGCAGAAAACGCTTCTCGGCTGGATTGTGTCGGGCAGATACACTCCAAAGGTGACTGCCACCCAAGAAGCTAGGAATTGTTTGAGTTGTCGAGAAGAGTCAGTGATCCACATCGACAATACATTACAAAAGTTTTGGTCACTGGAAGAATTGCCGTCTTCTAAAAAGTCTTTATCTCCTGAACACAAGTTATGTGAAAAGCTTTATAGAAGGACTACTCAGGTCGTGCCTTCAGGTCGGTTTGAAGTAAGACTGCCGTTCAAATCAGATCCCAGTATCTTAGGCAACTCCTTTGAAGTGGCTAAACGGCGGTTTTTATCGCTTGAAAAAAGATTTTCTCGTGACCCCGAGTTGCAGAAAATGTACTTGGAGTTCATGGAAGAGTACCTCTCCTTGGGTCACATGTCTACCACAGACAACACAATCCCCAAAACTCCACATTATTTCATTCCACATCAGTGTGTGTTGAGGCCTCAAAGCACGTCGACCAAGCTCCGCGTCGTTTTCGATGCGTCTTGTAAAACGTCCTCTCAGGTGGCCTTGAACGACATATTGATGGTCGGTCCTACGATACAGGATGAGCTGTATTCGACATTGCTCCGATTCAGACTACACAGGTACGCCTTGACAGCCGATGTTAAGAAGATGTATCGCCAAGTCTGGGTCGCTGATGCGGATAGACAATTCCAGCTCATAGTGTGGAGAAGAGACCCGTCTGAGTCCTTGAGAATATACCAGCTCAACACCGTAACATATGGGACTGGACCAGCCCCATTTTTGGCAATTCGGTGTTTGAAGAGGTTGAGTGAGTCTGCAAAACTCTCATTCCCTAAAGCTGCTGAAGTTATCGACTCCGACTTCTATGTCGATGACATGTTGACTGGTGCTGGTTGCGTAGAGGAGTTAAAGACAATTAAGTCTGATGTGGCTCAGGTTCTTCAAACCGCTGGGTTTGAATTGACTAAATGGTTTTCGAACTCACCTGAGGTCACCGCATCCGAGAGCACAGTTAAACCGATAACGATCTCGGACTCGGATCTCGGATCTGGCTGCCACACGAAGACGTCTTTAAGTTCCAAATTGACACGTCAGTTATGGGTCTCCGAGCGACAAAACGGAACATCTTATCGGTGACATCAAAGCTGTTTGAGTCCTTTTGTTAAGTCCTTTAGTAATTAAGGGAAAGATCCTACTGCAGGAGCTTTGGCTCAACAAGCTAGATTGGGATGAGTCAATTCCAATGAACTTGGAAACAGCATGGAACTTATTAAAAGAATCCTTGGGTCAGTTGGAGAAGATTACCATACCTCGATTTGTGCATACTGATCCCATGTCACCGATTCAAGTACATGCCTTTGCCGACGCATCCATGAGAGCTTATGGAGCCTGCGTCTATATCCGTAGAAAGACTGCAGAAGGTTTCAAGGTCTCCTTGTTGACTGCAAAGTCGAAAGTAGCGCCACTCAAGACGAAAACGCTCCCAAGGCTTGAGTTATGTGCCGCTCACCTTCTAGCAGACCTTTGTCACCGAATCAAATCCCTGCTCAAGGTTCCAATTGATAAAATGATATTCTGGTCAGATTCAGAAGTTACTCTTCATTGGATCAGATCCCACCCTTCGTCGTTGTCAACATTCGTTGCGAACCGAGTAGCGGAGATTCAAGAGTGGTCAAGTGAAGCTACGTGGCGGCATGTGCCAACAAAACAGAACCCAGCAGACATAGTTTCGAGAGGTTGTGACGTAGAGGAAATCGTGCAGTCGATCTGGTTTGGAGGACCAGAGTTCTTAAAGTTTGAAGAAGAGAGCTGGCCCAGAAATCCACACTGCGAGCTTTCCGAAGAAGAGATACAGATGGAAAGTCGGAAGAAATCGGTCGGACTGACCGTCGCGGCCAAGCCAAATTACTTAGTGGATGTAATCGAGGGATACTCGTCACACCTCAAACTGCTAAGAGTGTTCGTTTTCGTGTTCCGCTTCATCCGAAAATGCAAAGACAAAAGTCTCAACTTTGGAAAAATTCCGTCATCCGTAGAATACGACGAGGCGTTTCTAAAAATAGTCGAAATAACACAGAAAAATGAGTCTCAAGAAGATATTGAAAGGGTTCGTAAAGGCACCAAGTTAGGCCCCAGTCTTCAGCGCTTGAATCCCTTCATCCATGAAGAGGCTGGGACATGGTGCTCTTTTTCGTTGTTGCGAGTTGGGGGGCGACTAGTTAACGCTCCTATGTCATATAATGCCAAGTTTCCTTTGTTATTGACAAAACGCTCGCAGTTTGTTCGCTATCTGCATCAAACGAATTTTCATGCCGGCCCACGAGCACTCGTGAGTATCCTTAGACAGCGCATTTGGATAGTGAATGCTCAGGCGGTCTGCAGGGCGACAGTTAGGTCGTGTATTCGTTGCTTTAAATGCAAGCCGCTACTCCAGACCCAAATGATGGGCAACTTACCCGCAGACCGGCTCCGTGCTCTCCGCCCATTTTCAGTATGTGGCGTTGATTTTTGTGGCCCAGTCTATACGACTCTGAAAATTCGTGGAAGGCCCCCTTATAAGTCCTACATAGCGTTATTTGTCTGTTTTGCGTCCAAGGCGGTTCATTTAGAAATTGTCTCCGATTTGACGACTAATTCCTTCTTGTTGGCATTCCAAAGGTTCGTCGGTCGTCGAGGATGTCCGCAACGCGTGAACTGCGACAACGCGACAAATTTCGTCGGAGCAAGTCGCCACTTCAGCGAACTGCGGAGGAAGATGGAGGCGGAAGCGGACGCGATACGCGAATTTGCGTCAAGAAGCGGGTGCGAGTTTGCCTTCATACCGCCTCGAGCACCGCACATGGGCGGACTTTGGGAGGCCGGTGTGAAGTCTGCCAAGGGCCTACTCCTACGCGCCATCGGAAGCGCTCTCCTCACCGCAGAGGAGCTGGAGACCGTGCTGGTCGGGATCGAGGCGGTGCTCAACTCGCGCCCGCTAGGATCCCTAAGCCCAGACCCAAGCGACGGAGACGCGCTGACTCCCGGGCACCTGCTGACAGGCGGGCCGCTCATCGCACCCCCAGCACCCAGGACCCCGGATCAGGAGGGTCTGAGCTGCTTAAAGCGATGGCGGCTTGTCTCGTCAGCCAGGCAAATGTTCTGGCAGCGATGGTCCCGGGAGTATGTGCTGGGATTACAAATCAGATGCAAGTGGCACCAGGAGGAGCCAAACATAAAGGAAGGCGACCTAGTAATCGTCGCCGAGGACAACCTGCCCCCTCAACAGTGGCTCCTAGGAAGGGTGGTCGGAACAACCGCCGGGCAGGACGGAAGGGTCAGAGTGGTCGAGCTAAGGACGAGCAGCGGAGCCACGTTCAGGAGGCCGATACACAAATTGGCGCTTCTGCCAATGGTTTGAAGCCTTCCAGGCCGTCAACGGGGCCGGTGTAGCGTCATTTGAATATTAATAATTGTTATTAGGATAGTATTTCATGAAGTCTAGTGTAAGTTAGGCTATGGCAAAGCGGGAGCGCAATAAAAGCTCGTTCTCTCGCTCTTGGCGAATTCGCCCCGCTTTGCCACCGTAGGTAAGGTAGGCTTAGAAGAAATTGTTTGAATATATTGAAAAGAAGTCGAGAAAAACCCCTGAATTCGAACGCACGCACCCCTTTTCTTTCGTCGTATTAAAATAAAACGAGGGGGAACGTTGTGAGTTGCTGCGGACACCGCAACTCTACGGTTATACCCGATACTAAGTCAGTATGGCTCTCCTCCGGCAGACGCCGCTAATATTTAACGACACGACAAAGAGTGCGTGCGAGAGAGACAGAAAATCAGTCTGAGCGTGACGTCGGGCGCTGCGTAGCCACTGCAAATTGATTTGTTCCTTTTGGCTAAAAAAATGGTCTGATCTGATCCAGATTCAGCAATCTAATAGATATGGTCATTATCTATGATTCTGCGTTTTTAGTTTTCTCAAATCTGCAATATTGTGGATGCAACAGATTTTCGTCCTTTGTGGGGGCGGATGGGGGTGGGGCGAAATTCTGAGATATACGTTTTATAGTGACATCTTAAAGGAGTGTGTGCACCAAATTTGGTTACTCTAGCCTTAATAGTCTCTGAGATTTGTGGTTGCCTCAGATTTTCGTCCTTTGCGGGAGCGGAAGGGGGTGTGGCGAAATTTGGACAGGAAACGGTCAAGGTCCGATATCACAGGAGTGTGGATACCAAATTTGGTTGCTCTGGCTTTTATAGGTTCTGAGATCCTTGAACTCATATTTTGCAATTGGCAAAACCGACCATGAAACCTGTGTGTTAGAGTGAGACAGAGCGAGAAAGAGTGAAATTGTTTTCGTGATTCTGGCTGTAATAATTATACGATCTGGTTCAGATTTTGCACTCTAGAAGATATAGTCATCTTCTACGATTCTGCGTTTTTGGTTTTCTCGTATCTTTAAAATTGTGGATGCCACAGATTTTCGCCCTTTGTGGGGGCGGAAGTGGGCGGGGCAAAGTTTTGAAATATTTTTGGAGCAGTGACATATCACAGAAGTCTGGATCCAAAACATCGTTGCTCTAGCTCTTATAGTCTTTGAGCATTAGGCGCTGAAGGGGACGGACAGACGGACAGACGGACAGACGGACGGACGGACAGACAGACAGGGCTCAATCGACTCGGCTATTGATGCTGATCAAGAATATATATACTTTATAGGGTCGGAAACGATTCCTTCTGGACGTTACACACATCCACTTTTACCACAAATCTAATATACCCCAATACTCATTTTGAGTATCGGGTATAAAAATTGCAGTCACCCAAAATCGGTATTGTTATTTAGAAAAACTATTCTTAAATTTCAGTAGGTATCATAGTTATGAATTAGAAACTCTAGCCATAATCTACTCATTGAATAAATTTAAGATTTACCTTGAAGACATACCTTTCCGAATAATAACCGATTGTAATGCCCTTACTCTAACCTTATGTAAGAAAACTGTAAATTCGAAAATTTCTAGATGGGCCCTTGAACTTGAAAATTATGACTACGCAGTGAATCATCGAAGTGGTAAATACATGCCCCATGTCGATGGCTTAAGTAGATACCCCACAATAAGTCCAGAATTCAGTTACGAACCAAAAGTTTCAGTTCAGGAAAACAATAATAAGGATCGAATAGTTTCAGTTATAGATATAGATGACATAAATTTTCAGCTTCAGGTTACGCAAAATAGAGATAGCACTATAATTCAGTTAAAGAATAAGTTAGAATGAGAACCAGTGAAAAATTTTGTATTGGAAGATGGTATTGTTTATAGAAAAGATGCTGATTTCGAATTGCTTTATGTCCCGTCAGAAATGGAAAATAATTTAATAAGAACTATTCACGAAAAATTGTGCCATTTGGGAGTTGAAAAATGTGTTACCGAAATTAAGAAACATTATTGCTTTCCAAATATGACCGCAAAAGTTGACAGGTTTATAAAAAATTGCATTAAGTGTATTACATTTAACCTTCCGTCCCATTCCAACAATCGCTCATTGCATATTGACCATTTCGGACCCCTCCCCTCAGTCATTAATAAAAAGAAACACATATTGGTAGTCATTGATGGGTTCACAAAGTTTGTTAAATTGTATTCTGCAAACACAACTAGTACTAAGGAAGTTTGCGCATGCTTAACGAAATATTTTGAAAATTATAGCAACCCTAGGAGAATTGTCAGTGATAGGGGCTCATGTTTGACATCGTTGGAATTCAGTGAGCTTATGCTAAGTAATAACTGCCTCACCACAGGCAAATGGGCAAGTGGAGAGAGTAAAAAGAACAATGAAAAGTGTGTTAGCAAAGATAACAGAACCATTGCTACATTCAGATTGGTGTAAACTACTCACAAAAGCGGAATATGCAATAAAAAATTCAAAACATTCGGTTACTGGGGAAGTACCATCGGTGGTACTCTTCGGTGTTCAGCAAAGAGGCTGTGATATCGACGCTTTAACGGAATTTCTAGAAGACAAATCTAATTCAAAAATAAATAGAGACTTAATAGCAATTCGGAAAGGAGTATTAGATAAAATAACTGAAAACCAAACTAAGATAAAACACTATTATGATAAAAACATTAAAAAACGAGGGGGAACGTTGTGAGTTGCTGCGGACACCGCAACTCTACGGTTATACCCGATACTAAGTCAGTATGGCTCTCCTCCGGCAGACGCCGCTAATATTTAACGACACGACAAAGAGTGCGTGCGAGAGAGACAGAAAATCAGTCTGAGCGTGACGTCGGGCGCTGCGTAGCCACTGCAAATTGATTTGTTCCTTTTGGCTATAAAAATGATCTGATCTGATCCAGATTCAGCAATCTAATAGATATGGTCATTATCTATGATTCTGCGTTTTTAGTTTTCTCAAATCTGCAATATTGTGGATGCAACAGATTTTCGTCCTTTGTGGGGGCGGATGGGGGTGGGGCAAAGTTTTGAAATATTTTTGGAGCAGTGACATATCACAGAAGTCTGGATCCAAAACATCGTTGCTCTAGCTCTTATAGTCTTTGAGCATTAGGCGCTGAAGGGGACGGACAGACGGACAGACGGACAGACGGACGGACGGACAGACAGACAGGGCTCAATCGACTCGGCTATTGATGCTGATCAAGAATATATATACTTTATAGGGTCGGAAACGATTCCTTCTGGACGTTACACACATCCACTTTTACCACAAATCTAATATACCCCAATACTCATTTTGAGTATCGGGTATAAAAATTGCAGTCACCCAAAATCGGTATTGTTATTTAGAAAAACTATTCTTAAATTTCAGTAGGTATCATAGTTATGAATTAGAAACTCTAGCCATAATCTACTCATTGAATAAATTTAAGATTTACCTTGAAGACATACCTTTCCGAATAATAACCGATTGTAATGCCCTTACTCTAACCTTATGTAAGAAAACTGTAAATTCGAAAATTTCTAGATGGGCCCTTGAACTTAAAAATTATGACTACGCAGTGAATCATCGAAGTGGTAAATACATGCCCCATGTCGATGGCTTAAGTAGATACCCCACAATAAGTCCAGAATTCAGTTACGAACCAAAAGTTTCAGTTCAGGAAAACAATAATAAGGATCGAATAGTTTCAGTTATAGATATAGATGACATAAATTTTCAGCTTCAGGTTACGCAAAATAGAGATAGCACTATAATTCAGTTAAAGAATAAGTTAGAATGAGAACCAGTGAAAAATTTTGTATTGGAAGATGGTATTGTTTATAGAAAAGATGCTGATTTCGAATTGCTTTATGTCCCGTCAGAAATGGAAAATAATTTAATAAGAACTATTCACGAAAAATTGTGCCATTTGGGAGTTGAAAAATGTGTTACCGAAATTAAGAAACATTATTGCTTTCCAAATATGACCGCAAAAGTTGACAGGTTTATAAAAAATTGCATTAAGTGTATTACATTTAACCTTCCGTCCCATTCCAACAATCGCTCATTGCATATTGACCATTTCGGACCCCTCCCCTCAGTCATTAATAAAAAGAAACACATATTGGTAGTCATTGATGGGTTCACAAAGTTTGTTAAATTGTATTCTGCAAACACAACTAGTACTAAGGAAGTTTGCGCATGCTTAACGAAATATTTTGAAAATTATAGCAACCCTAGGAGAATTGTCAGTGATAGGGGCTCATGTTTGACATCGTTGGAATTCAGTGAGCTTATGCTAAGTAATAACTGCCTCACCACAGGCAAATGGGCAAGTGGAGAGAGTAAAAAGAACAATGAAAAGTATGTTAGCAAAGATAACAGAACCATTGCTACATTCAGATTGGTGTAAACTACTCACAAAAGCGGAATATGCAATAAAAAATTCAAAACATTCGGTTACTGGGGAAGTACCATCGGTGGTACTCTTCGGTGTTCAGCAAAGAGGCTGTGATATCGACGCTTTAACGGAATTTCTAGAAGACAAATCTAATTCAAAAATAAATAGAGACTTAATAGCAATTCGGAAAGGAGTATTAGATAAAATAACTGAAAACCAAACTAAGATAAAACACTATTATGATAAAAACATTAAAAAACGAGGGGGAACGTTGTGAGTTGCTGCGGACACCGCAACTCTACGGTTATACCCGATACTAAGTCAGTATGGCTCTCCTCCGGCAGACGCCGCTAATATTTAACGACACGACAAAGAGTGCGTGCGAGAGAGACAGAAAATCAGTCTGAGCGTGACGTCGGGCGCTGCGTAGCCACTGCAAATTGATTTGTTCCTTTTGGCTATAAAAATGATCTGATCTGATCCAGATTCAGCAATCTAATAGATATGGTCATTATCTATGATTCTGCGTTTTTAGTTTTCTCAAATCTGCAATATTGTGGATGCAACAGATTTTCGTCCTTTGTGGGGGCGGATGGGGGTGGGGCAAAGTTTTGAAATATTTTTGGAGCAGTGACATATCACAGAAGTCTGGATCCAAAACATCGTTGCTCTAGCTCTTATAGTCTTTGAGCATTAGGCGCTGAAGGGGACGGACAGACGGACAGACGGACAGACGGACGGACGGACAGACAGACAGGGCTCAATCGACTCGGCTATTGATGCTGATCAAGAATATATATACTTTATAGGGTCGGAAACGATTCCTTCTGGACGTTACACACATCCACTTTTACCACAAATCTAATATACCCCAATACTCATTTTGAGTATCGGGTATAAAAATTGCAGTCACCCAAAATCGGTATTGTTATTTAGAAAAACTATTCTTAAATTTCAGTAGGTATCATAGTTATGAATTAGAAACTCTAGCCATAATCTACTCATTGAATAAATTTAAGATTTACCTTGAAGACATACCTTTCCGAATAATAACCGATTGTAATGCCCTTACTCTAACCTTATGTAAGAAAACTGTAAATTCGAAAATTTCTAGATGGGCCCTTGAACTTAAAAATTATGACTACGCAGTGAATCATCGAAGTGGTAAATACATGCCCCATGTCGATGGCTTAAGTAGATACCCCACAATAAGTCCAGAATTCAGTTACGAACCAAAAGTTTCAGTTCAGGAAAACAATAATAAGGATCGAATAGTTTCAGTTATAGATATAGATGACATAAATTTTCAGCTTCAGGTTACGCAAAATAGAGATAGCACTATAATTCAGTTAAAGAATAAGTTAGAATGAGAACCAGTGAAAAATTTTGTATTGGAAGATGGTATTGTTTATAGAAAAGATGCTGATTTCGAATTGCTTTATGTCCCGTCAGAAATGGAAAATAATTTAATAAGAACTATTCACGAAAAATTGTGCCATTTGGGAGTTGAAAAATGTGTTACCGAAATTAAGAAACATTATTGCTTTCCAAATATGACCGCAAAAGTTGACAGGTTTATAAAAAATTGCATTAAGTGTATTACATTTAACCTTCCGTCCCATTCCAACAATCGCTCATTGCATATTGACCATTTCGGACCCCTCCCCTCAGTCATTAATAAAAAGAAACACATATTGGTAGTCATTGATGGGTTCACAAAGTTTGTTAAATTGTATTCTGCAAACACAACTAGTACTAAGGAAGTTTGCGCATGCTTAACGAAATATTTTGAAAATTATAGCAACCCTAGGAGAATTGTCAGTGATAGGGGCTCATGTTTGACATCGTTGGAATTCAGTGAGCTTATGCTAAGTAATAACTGCCTCACCACAGGCAAATGGGCAAGTGGAGAGAGTAAAAAGAACAATGAAAAGTATGTTAGCAAAGATAACAGAACCATTGCTACATTCAGATTGGTGTAAACTACTCACAAAAGCGGAATATGCAATAAAAAATTCAAAACATTCGGTTACTGGGGAAGTACCATCGGTGGTACTCTTCGGTGTTCAGCAAAGAGGCTGTGATATCGACGCTTTAACGGAATTTCTAGAAGACAAATCTAATTCAAAAATAAATAGAGACTTAATAGCAATTCGGAAAGGAGTATTAGATAAAATAACTGAAAACCAAACTAAGATAAAACACTATTATGATAAAAACATTAAAAAACGAGGGGGAACGTTGTGAGTTGCTGCGGACACCGCAACTCTACGGTTATACCCGATACTAAGTCAGTATGGCTCTCCTCCGGCAGACGCCGCTAATATTTAACGACACGACAAAGAGTGCGTGCGAGAGAGACAGAAAATCAGTCTGAGCGTGACGTCGGGCGCTGCGTAGCCACTGCAAATTGATTTGTTCCTTTTGGCTATAAAAATGATCTGATCTGATCCAGATTCAGCAATCTAATAGATATGGTCATTATCTATGATTCTGCGTTTTTAGTTTTCTCAAATCTGCAATATTGTGGATGCAACAGATTTTCGTCCTTTGTGGGGGCGGATGGGGGTGGGGCAAAGTTTTGAAATATTTTTGGAGCAGTGACATATCACAGAAGTCTGGATCCAAAACATCGTTGCTCTAGCTCTTATAGTCTTTGAGCATTAGGCGCTGAAGGGGACGGACAGACGGACAGACGGACGGACGGACAGACAGACAGGGCTCAATCGACTCGGCTATTGATGCTGATCAAGAATATATATACTTTATAGGGTCGGAAACGATTCCTTCTGGACGTTACACACATCCACTTTTACCACAAATCTAATATACCCCAATACTCATTTTGAGTATCGGGTATAAAAATTGCAGTCACCCAAAATCGGTATTGTTATTTAGAAAAACTATTCTTAAATTTCAGTAGGTATCATAGTTATGAATTAGAAACTCTAGCCATAATCTACTCATTGAATAAATTTAAGATTTACCTTGAAGACATACCTTTCCGAATAATAACCGATTGTAATGCCCTTACTCTAACCTTATGTAAGAAAACTGTAAATTCGAAAATTTCTAGATGGGCCCTTGAACTTGAAAATTATGACTACGCAGTGAATCATCGAAGTGGTAAATACATGCCCCATGTCGATGGCTTAAGTAGATACCCCACAATAAGTCCAGAATTCAGTTACGAACCAAAAGTTTCAGTTTAGGAAAACAATAATAAGGATCGAATAGTTTCAGTTATAGATATAGATGACATAAATTTTCAGCTTCAGGTTACGCAAAATAGAGATAGCACTATAATTCAGTTAAAGAATAAGTTAGAATGAGAACCAGTGAAAAATTTTGTATTGGAAGATGGTATTGTTTATAGAAAAGATGCTGATTTCGAATTGCTTTATGTCCCGTCAGAAATGGAAAATAATTTAATAAGAACTATTCACGAAAAATTGTGCCATTTGGGAGTTGAAAAATGTGTTACCGAAATTAAGAAACATTATTGCTTTCCAAATATGACCGCAAAAGTTGACAGGTTTATAAAAAATTGCATTAAGTGTATTACATTTAACCTTCCGTCCCATTCCAACAATCGCTCATTGCATATTGACCATTTCGGACCCCTCCCCTCAGTCATTAATAAAAAGAAACACATATTGGTAGTCATTGATGGGTTCACAAAGTTTGTTAAATTGTATTCTGCAAACACAACTAGTACTAAGGAAGTTTGCGCATGCTTAACGAAATATTTTGAAAATTATAGCAACCCTAGGAGAATTGTCAGTGATAGGGGCTCATGTTTGACATCGTTGGAATTCAGTGAGCTTATGCTAAGTAATAACTGCCTCACCACAGGCAAATGGGCAAGTGGAGAGAGTAAAAAGAACAATGAAAAGTATGTTAGCAAAGATAACAGAACCATTGCTACATTCAGATTGGTGTAAACTACTCACAAAAGCGGAATATGCAATAAAAAATTCAAAACATTCGGTTACTGGGGAAGTACCATCGGTGGTACTCTTCGGTGTTCAGCAAAGAGGCTGTGATATCGACGCTTTAACGGAATTTCTAGAAGACAAATCTAATTCAAAAATAAATAGAGACTTAATAGCAATTCGGAAAGGAGTATTAGATAAAATAACTGAAAACCAAACTAAGATAAAACACTATTATGATAAAAACATTAAAAAACGAGGGGGAACGTTGTGAGTTGCTGCGGACACCGCAACTCTACGGTTATACCCGATACTAAGTCAGTATGGCTCTCCTCCGGCAGACGCCGCTAATATTTAACGACACGACAAAGAGTGCGTGCGAGAGAGACAGAAAATCAGTCTGAGCGTGACGTCGGGCGCTGCGTAGCCACTGCAAATTGATTTGTTCCTTTTGGCTATAAAAATGATCTGATCTGATCCAGATTCAGCAATCTAATAGATATGGTCATTATCTATGATTCTGCGTTTTTAGTTTTCTCAAATCTGCAATATTGTGGATGCAACAGATTTTCGTCCTTTGTGGGGGCGGATGGGGGTGGGGCGAAATTCTGAGATATACGTTTTATAGTGACATCTTAAAGGAGTGTGTGCACCAAATTTGGTTACTCTAGCCTTAATAGTCTCTGAGATTTGTGGTTGCCTCAGATTTTCGTCCTTTGCGGGAGCGGAAAGGGGTGTGGCGAAATTTGGACAGGAAACGGTCAAGGTCCGATATCACAGGAGTGTGGATACCAAATTTGGTTGCTCTGGCTTTTATAGGTTCTGAGATCCTTGAACTCATATTTTGCAATTGGCAAAACCGACCATGAAACCTGTGTGTTAGAGTGAGACAGAGCGAGAAAGAGTGAAATTGTTTTCGTGATTCTGGCTGTAATAATTATACGATCTGGTTCAGATTTTGCACTCTAGAAGATATAGTCATCTTCTACGATTCTGCGTTTTTGGTTTTCTCGTATCTTTAAAATTGTGGATGCCACAGATTTTCGCCCTTTGTGGGGGCGGAAGTGGGCGGGGCAAAGTTTTGAAATATTTTTGGAGCAGTGACATATCACAGAAGTCTGGATCCAAAACATCGTTGCTCTAGCTCTTATAGTCTTTGAGCATTAGGCGCTGAAGGGGACGGACAGACGGACAGACGGACAGACGGACGGACGGACAGACAGACAGGGCTCAATCGACTCGGCTATTGATGCTGATCAAGAATATATATACTTTATAGGGTCGGAAACGATTCCTTCTGGACGTTACACACATCCACTTTTACCACAAATCTAATATACCCCAATACTCATTTTGAGTATCGGGTATAACAAATAGAATTTAAAGAAAGCGACTTTGTTCTCGTACGAAACGTTGACACTACGATAAGTACAAATAGGAAATTTATACAAAAATTTAAAGGACCATACATTTCAAAAAAAAATTTACCAAATGATCGATATGTTATAACTGACATTGATAATTGACAAGTATCTCAGGTTCCGTATGACGGTGTAATAGAAGCCTGTCGACTTCGGAAATATGTAAATTGGCGTGATCAGTGTAGAACTATCTCCTACTAATCTGTATTTTATAATTTTAGAAAAGTAACCAAATGTAAGGATCGAGGGCGATCCATTTGTCAGGATGGCCGAGCTGTAAGGTAACACATATTAACCCTAACCAACCCCATTCTAGCCCTTACCGATATTAACCCTAACCAACCCCATTCTAGCCCTTACCGATAATAACCCTAACCGATCCCGATATTATACTGCGATAAGTTTTATGCGATAAGTTTTATACGATATTATACTGCGATAAGTCGGGGGAATGATTTGGGACGATCGACAAGAGAAAAGAAAGACGTGAAATAAATAAGTTAATAAAAATTTAACTGGGCCACAACTTCAGAAGTGGGATACGCAATCCAAAGCAACTTTAAAAACGCCTACAGTTATTTAAATTTTAAACAAAGTCATTATGAACCCCGCTGCCATTGACAGCAGCAGCGTCAAAGAAGTGATCTGAGCAATGGTCCCATTCTCGAATCCGAGGGACCAAGACGCTGGGTTGTGGATTACGAAATTAGAGCGTGCTTGTTCAACTGTTGATGAAAGTGACGCCTAAAAGCTACGATGCGCACGCTTATTAATGGCACCAAATTCAGAGGCAGACACATTTATGCGGCTCGACACTTCAGAAAATTATGATCAATTTAAAATCAACTTTCTGAAAACATTTGATAAGGCATGTTTGACAACCGAATTAGTGATGCAACTTCAGAGAACTTTCTACATTCCGGCAAAAACATCCGTTATGGGGTACATTTTGCAGATGTAAGAGTTGGCGTTGCGTGCAAGTGTATGTGAGATTGAAGCAGTCCACTTTATCATCGATGGTTTCCGTGACACGTCGCCAGCCATTGCCTTGCTGTATGGAGCGAAGACTATCAATGACCTTAAGGAATTATCTAATCGATATGCGGACTTAAGAGCAAAAAACAAACCAAAGTGGAACTCATCGACTATCTCTTCGGCTTCAACTTCAGCTTCAGCACAATCTTCATTAACATCGAATGGTGAGATGCGATGCGAAGGGGTCCTGCTTCCGTTGCGGCTCTCTCAGCCACACTATAAAGAGGTGCCCGGAGAAAAAGTACACCAAATCAGCAATGGAACCGAAAACTCTTAGAGATGAAGACAGCGACGAATACCCATTTGTTCCGATATTTGACCAGGTAGGAGTATATTTTTACACTGATCCAAAACGCAAAACTTATAAAAATATTCTTTCCGCTATGTTCGACACGGGCAGCGCCGTTAATATTGTGAGAGCTTCAACATTACGATTCCAAAACATCAAAAAATACACTCTTTTACCAACGAACCTCCGTAGTGTCAGCGGCTCACTTCTTTTCACTTACGGAAAAATTTACCTACACATAAGTTATCACGACATTAAAAAAATATTATTTTGTTTTACATTATGCCAGATGAATACATGTCAGAAGATTTGCTATTAGGTAGACCCTTTTTGAAGAAGTATAAGTTAAAATTATCATTTTATGAACATCATAAGCCCGAGACAAATAAAATTGAAAATATAAATTTCAAATTAAGTGAAAAAAAAAACATTTCGCCTAGCATGATTGTTTCCAACGATATAGCCTTAGATCAACTAACTCCCACGGATCCGGTTAACACTGCTAATAGTTATGAACCCCTTGAAAAATAAAAAAACACCAGTTAATAATTCAGAAACATTGCTTCTAGATGTAATTGAGCAAGCTTCCGATATTCAGAATATTTACAATATAGAACAAATTGACATTGAGCATTAGAATATTGATTACAAACTTAGTGAAAACTCGCGTAGTGAAATCCGAACATTAATTGAACTAAATTATTTAGACCTGCCCAACATACCAGCCATTGAACATAAGTATGAAATGAAGATAAAAATTATATCCCAAGCCCCAATATATTCAACACCAAGAAAGCTTTTATATCATGACAAAAGAGTAGTTGACACACTTATTGAAGAATTGCTGGCTGAAGGCCATATCAGACCAAGTGATTCCCCTTATACCTCTGCAATTGTACTTGTAAAAAACAAATCAGGTGAGAAAAGGCTGTGCGTTGATTATAGACAATTGAATAAGATAACAGTAAGGGTTGGGTACCCATTGCCACTTATAAATGATTGCATAGAGAGAATGGAAGGTAATAAGTATTTCTCCCTTCCGGATCTGAAAAGTAGTTTCCACCAGGTGAAGGTGGCAGAGAATTCAATTCAATTTACATCTTTTGTGACACCAAACGGACAATACGAATATCTTAGCATGCCATTGGTTTGCGAAACGCATCAGCTGTCTTTCAACGATTTGTAAACAATATATTCGGCCCATTAATAAAACAAGGAAATGTAGTTGTATACATGGACGACATTGCAATCGGAACCAAAACTATAGAAGAACACTTTGTTGTCTTAAGTAAAGTATTACGCCTCCTAGCAGAATATAGATTAGAAATTAAGTTAAGCAAGTGTTTGTTTTGTTACACTAGTATAGAATTTTTGGGATTCACATTAAGCAAGGATGGAATTAAGCCGAATAATGATCACATCACGACAATTAAGCACCTTCCAAAACCTACTAATTCCGCAGATATGCAAAAATGTTTAGGACTCTTTTCTTACTTCAGGAGATTCATTCCCGGTTACTCGAATGGGAGTTGAAAAATGTGTAACCGAAATTAAGAAACATTATTGGTTTCCAAATATGACCGCAAAAGTTGACAGGTTTATAAAAAAATGCATTAAGTGTATTACATTTAGCCTTCCGTCCCATTCCAACAATCGCTCATTGCATAGTATACCGAAAAGACCAATTCCATTCGACACATTGCATATTGACCATTTCGGACCCCTCCCCTCAGTAATTAATAAAAAGAAACACATTGTAACTAACCTGCTTTTTGGGCCCGCTTGAGTTTGCTGGGCTCGCTCAGCGGTCGGCAGATTCGCAGCAACGTATTTTTATTGTTGCCCTCAACGACAAAGCATAAGACTTTCCTTTTCTTTGTATTTGAATTTCGCTTTATTCGCAATTCTATTAGGACTTAGGGCTAGGTGTTACAGTTTCTCTTAACTATCGATCTCCACCACGCGGGGGCTCTCGTCGGGTGTGGCAGCGTCGAGGCTATTGATTGGGGCAAGTTGACCTCCGCTATTGCTTTGGTCCGCCACTCGAATCCGCACTCCACGTCTCGCACTCCCCTCCTAGCTTCCGCCGGCGTACGGGGATCTTCACTTAACTTAGACTTACTCTGGGGGGCAGGCGGGGCCTGTCTGCCTGCTGCTACACTTCACTACACTTCTTTGTTTTGTACCGAGTATCACTCTTGCGTTTCGACCGGGTCTCAACGTGCGCGCGCGCTTACTTATCCGCGGGAAAAGAGACCCGCTTCGACGCCGCTGCCTCCTTTTATAGCCCCTTGCCAGGCCCCGGCTCGGCGTCGGTAGTTTTCCATCGCCGTCTCCTGGTTTCCATGGCCTTCGTAACGGGGCCTGGCCGGCGGCGTGATCCCATGCCCTTATTTGGTCATGCGCCAGATTATTGCCGGCCCGATCCCGCCGTTTCCTTTGCCTCTCGTGCCTCTCGTGCCTTGGCCTCTTCGCCGCATCCGGATAACCGTGGGCGTCTGGCTTGACCTTCGCCTTATCCGGCCAGCCGTCAGCTTTTATCCGACTGTGCTCTTGGTCGCACTCGGCCTGTGGGAACCCTGGTTCCTCACACCCCCCTCTTTCTTCCCGTAGCGGAATACTTCCGTTTTCCGCGATCTCGGGATGGGGTGGGCTTTCCTCATTCAAACGGCCCGAAGTTGCGCGCGCCCTTTGTTGTACCTGGGATCGCTGGCGGTCTGGCGCCCTCTGGCGCCTTAGCTCGGGCGGCGCTGCCAGCCCTTGCACTTTTCTGGCTGGCGCCGACTCCCGCCTATCGATAAGGTGTAGGGGCGCTTCTGCGATCCACTCGATACTTCCCCCCCCAGTCGATATTCCGTTTTCTTTTTTATACCCGATACTCAAAATGAGTATTGGGGTATATTAGATTTGTGGTAAAAGTGGATGTGTGTAACGTCCAGAAGGAATCGTTTCCGACCCTATAAAGTATATATATTCTTGATCAGCATCAATAGCCGAGTCGATTGAGCCCTGTCTGTCTGTCCGTCCGTCCGTCTGTCCGTCTGTCCGTCCCCTTCAGCGCCTAATGCTCAAAGACTATAAGAGCTAGAGCAACGATGTTTTGGATCCAGACTTCTGTGATATGTCACTGCTCCAAAAATATTTCAAAACTTTGCCCCGCCCACTTCCGCCCCCACAAAGGGCGAAAATCTGTGGCATCCACAATTTCGACGATACGAGAAAACTAAAAACGCAGAATCGTAGAAGATGACTATATCTTCTAGAGTGCAAAATCTGAACCAGATCGTATAATTATTACAGCCAGAATCACGAAAACAATTTCACTCTTTCTCGCTCTGTCTCACTCTAACACACAGGTTTCATGGTCGGTTTTGCCAATTGCAAAATATGAGTTCAAGGATCTCAGAACCTATAAAAGCCAGAGCAACCAAATTTGGTATCCACACTCCTGTGATATCGGACCTTGACCGTTTCCTGTCCAAATTTCGCCACACCCCCTTCCGCCCCCGCAAAGGACGAAAATCTGAGGCAACCACAAATCTCAGAGACTATTAAGGCTATAGTAACCAAATTTGGTGCACACACTCCTTTAAGATGTCACTATAAAACGTATATCTCAGAATTTCGCCCCACCTCCATCCGCCCCCACAAAGGACGAAAATCTGTTGCATCCACAATATTGCAGATTTGAGAAAACTAAAAACGCAGAATCATAGATAATGACCATATCTATTAGATTGCTGAATCTGGATCAGATCAGACCATTTTTTTAGCCAAAAGGAACAAATCAATTTGCAGTGGCTACGCAGCGCCCGACGTCACGCTCAGACTGATTTTCTGTCTCTCTCGCACGCACTCTTTGTCGTGTCGTTAAATATTAGCGGCGTCTGCCGGAGGAGAGCCATACTGACTTAGTATCGGGTATAACCTTAGAGTTGCGGTGTCCGCAGCAACTCACAACGTTCCCCCTCGTTTTTTCTGTTTTCTCTTTATTCATATTCCCCCGCGTGTTCTGCCCTTTTTATACCCGATACTCAAAATGAGTATTGGGGTATATTAGATTTGTGGTAAAAGTGGATGTGTGTAACGTCCAGAAGGAATCGTTTCCGACCCCATAAAGTATATATATTCTTGATCAGCATCAATAGCCGAGTCGATTGAGCCCTGTCTGTCTGTCCGTCCGTCCGTCTGTCCGTCTGTCCGTCTGTCCGTCTGTCCGTCCCCTTCAGCGCCTAATGCTCAAAGACTATAAGAGCTAGAGCAACGATGTTTTGGATCCAGACTTCTGTGATATGTCACTGCTACAAAAATATTTCAAAACTTCGCCCCGCCCACTTCCGCCCCCACAAAGGGCGAAAATCTGTGGCATCCACAATTTTAAAGATACGAGAAAACCAAAAACGCTGAATCGTAGAGAATGACCATATCTTTTAGACTGCAGAATCTGAATTGGATCGTATTATTATTATAGCCAGCATCAAGAAAACAATTTCATTTTTTCTCGCCCTGTCTCTCTCTAACACACACGTAGCATAGGCGGCTTTGCTTAGAGTAAAACATTAGCGCCTAGATCTCAGAGACTATAAAAGCTAGTGCAACCAAATTTGGTATCCACACTCCTAATATATCGGACCGAGACGAGTTTGTTTCAAAATTTCGCCACACCCCCTTCCGCCCCCGCAAAGGATGCAAATCTGGGGATATTCACAAATCTCAGAGACTATTAAAGCTAGAGTAACCAAATTTAGTATCCGCACTCCTGTTAGATCTCACTATAAAACGTATATCTCAAAATTTCGCCGCACCCCCTTCCGCCCCCACAAAGGACGAAAATCTGTTGCATCCACAATATTGCAGATTTGAGAAAACTAAAAACGCAGAATCATAGATAATGACCATATCTATCAGATTACTGAATCTGGATCAGATCAGATCATTTTTATAGCCAAAAGGAACAAATCAATTTGCAGTGGCTACGCAGCGCCCGACGTCACGCTCAGACTGATTTTCTGTCTCTCTCGCACGCACTCTTTGTCGTGTCGTTTAATATTAGCGCCGTCTGCTGGAGGATAGCCATACTGACTTAGTATCGGGTATAACCGTAGAGTTGCGGTCTCCGAAGCAACTCACAACGTTCCCCCTCGTTTTCTTTTTGTGTTTCTTCTGCCCCCCCCCCCCCCCCCTTTTTCTTCTCTTCTCCGTTTTCCTTTATTTCTGTTCTCGGAATACCTCCGTGCGCGTGGCCGACATGGAGATGCGGTACCGCGTACCTCGCTCGCTTACCAATTTTTTTACCCGTCTGCCCACGAGTATCTGCGAGTCTGCGTATCTGGGCCTGTGCGCGGCTCACTGCCGCCGGCCACTCCTCCCGCGGGATCGCCTTCCAGTGGCCCGTGGCTGCTGGTGATGAGCTCTGCCGTTGCAGGGCCGGCCGCTTGGGTCTTGTATGGGGCTCCGGGCAGGAGGCCTGCCTCTTCAGGGCTGGGCGCTCGACCGCCCTCTCCGGCGCGGGCCACACCCACGGCCCGCGTTCCCACGCCTCGACCTCCGCGTGTTCCGTCGCCGCCTCCGCTGCCTCCGCTGCCTCCGCCGTCGCCGCTGTGGTCGCCGTTGCCGGGCCCTCCGCTGCGTCGTCCGTCGCCGCCTCCGCTGCCTCCGCCGTCGCCGCTGTGGTCGCCGTTGCCGGGCCCTCCGCTGCGTTGTCCGTCGCCGCCTCCGCTGCCTCCGCCGTCGCCGCTGTGGTCGCCGTTGCCGGGCCCTCCGCTGCGTCGTTCGTCGCCGCCTCCGCTGCCTCCGCCGGCGCCACTCCTGCCGCTGTGGTCGCCGCTGCCGGGCCAGCCGCTGCCTCATCCGTCGCCGCCTCCTCTGCCTCCGTCGTCGCGGGATCCGGTTTGGGGTTTCTCCTCCGCGGGTCCCTGTCGTTGCTGCCGAGGGGGCTCTCTTCCCATACCCGGGCGCCAGTCTCTGGCTGGGCCTCGCACGGGGCGGGCCCCGAGGCCCACGTGATGTGCAGGGTCTGATGGTGCCAGACCATCCCCTGGCGCACGGCGGTTCGCACCTCCTGCGACACGTATGGCCCTATTACGGCCGCCTCCGGTCCCCTCCACTGTGGCTGCTGCTGCCACTGCCCCTTCTCCTGCTGCTGCTGCTGCTGCTGGCGCTGCTGATGCTGCTGCTGCTGCTGCTGCTGCGGCTGCTGCTGCTCCTCCTCGGTTTGCGGTGGCCGCCTCTCGGGGCCCTCTTCGTCCTCGGCTGGTGGCGTAGGCTGCCACAATTCGCCTTCCTCCTCCTCGGCCTGTTGCAGTCGCCGCTGCCATTCGGCCTCGGGATTCGTGGCCCGCTCGCCCCTGGCCGGGGGCTGCGCCCCCTCGGCTCCCGCCTCGTCGGCCCGGGACTGCATCGGCGGCAGTACCACTCGGAATGGCGGGGGTGGCGGCGCCTCGTCGCTCTCGTGGCCGGGATCCTCCTTCCTGGTGCTCCTTCCCTCCTGTCGCCGCCGCGCCTCCAGCCGCTCGTCCCTCCGCCGTCGGATCATTCGTGCCGCCTCCAGCACCCGGCGGATCCGGCGCTTCTCCTCCGCCGTCGCCTCCTGGAATTTCCGTTTCAATGCTTCGCCCCGGTCGCGCGGGGTCAGCGGCCTTCTCACTCTGGCCTTTTCTTGGGCGGTTGGGGCGCGTGGACCGTCGATGCAAATAACGTCGTCGTCGCTCTCCCCGGCCCCCTCGTCCGAGGATACCGTCGGTGACACGGAGTCGTGGCCCGACGGCGCCGGCGATACTAACGGCGAGGCCAACAGCTGGAGGAACTGGGAGCCATCGCACCAATCCTCCTCGTCGCCACGCGAGAGCACGGACGCCCGTCGCTGACGAGAAGCCTTGGCGCGGTAGCCCCCCTCCCCCACTATCGCCTGCTGCTCCTCCAAGAACGCCCTCAGATCCTCCATCTTCTTCTTCCTGTCCTCGTGGGTGAGCCGTTTCGTCTCCATTTTTTTTTCTCCTTTTTTTTTTTTTTTTTGCTGCGGTTTCTCCTTGGTGATAATTACCTTCAAGTGCTCGCTGTTCCGTCTTCCACCCGCATATATACCCGCGTTGCATTACCAGTCGTTCCCTCTAACGGTGCCGGTGCGTCGGGTTTCGGTCTCTCTTGCCTGGTTCTAACGGTTGTTACGGGTGTGCTCATGGCCTCTCTCTACAGGCCGCGCTCTCTAACGGCATCTTTCCCCTGGTTGGGTGAGTACCGACGCGCTCTCCGCTCTCTATCCGACTTCGCCTTGTCTTTTTTTTTTGGATACTGTTGTGTTCTCGCCGCGCTCTGTGTTGGCTGACGGATAATATTTTTCCATCTTTGATGGACCCACCCCCTTCCCATTTGTGCTTACGTGTATTTCTCCTTTTATTTTGATTATAATTTACTTTCCTGCTACCGTCGACCTGTTCTTCATCCCGTGCTGATTGGACCCTCCTGAGCCTGGGTGAGTTCTCCCGACCCGGATGACTTTTACTTAACCCTTTCTCCCTTTCCAGCTCGCCCTCTGCCCTCACCGCGGGTCGCTCGCCGCGATTCCGCTCGTGACCAACGGGTCCTCCGGCCCTCCGCCCGGGCTGGAATCTTTGGCTCACATCCCAGGGCAACTCCTGCGCGCCCCCAGCCGGACTCTTTTGACCGGCGTCTCCCTCACACAGTGGCTCGGACCCGAGGGTCATCCGACTCCTCGCCCGGTAGACCACGCATGAGCGGCACCCGTCGTTCCGGCCCGACGCTCGTAGTTGCCCTGTGAGGCCGCGTTGAGGCGTGAGCCTGGCCCCTGGGTTTCCTTTGGTCATCCGCTGCCTGAGATTACCCTCCCCGACCCCGGATTCGCCTCCCAGCTTTGGGGACGCGTTTCCTGTTCAGGTTTGCTGAGTTTTTCCTCTTCTCGCTTTATTTTTCTTTATTCCTACTAACTCTCACCCTTTTTTTCCAGATCTTTCCAACTACGGCTTTCCTGCTCTTCCTTTTTTTTTTCTATTTAGATCTAAGTGCATCAGTCCGTCACCCTGCGTGCTGACGAGTCTCGTGCGTGTCCTGCGTGGCACCCTACCCCGTGTCCTGCGTGGCACCCTACCGTTCCTGGTCCTGCGTGACCCTTTTAGGGTGACCCCTTCTATCCATTCCCCCCTCACCCCTGCGTCTCTCGCTCCTCGGGCTGGGGTTTCAGGTCCCGTATGTGGGCCGTTCTCTTCTTCCTGTCGCCCTCCTTTCTTAGGTGGCAGATAACGGGGGATATAAAGTCCTCTATCTGGTATGGCCCATCGTACCTTGGTGCCAGCTTCGCGGCGAATCCCTCCGCCGCATTGGACAGGTGGTGCTGTTTGGCCCATACGATTTCTCCCACTTTGGGTCTCCACGGTCTTCTTCTCAGGTTGTAGTGCCTGGCCTGATCCTGGGCTGCCCTTTCCAAGTTTCGTCGGACCAACTGAAACAGCTCTTTTAACTTCTTCGCATTTTCATCCGGCGTCTCTGTGCCCTGCCCCGTGCCTACCGTCTCCTCGTCATATAGGGCCTTTGGCAGCCGGGGTTCCCTTCCTTGCACCACGAACGCCGGTGAATATCCAGTTGCATCCGACACTCCCGAATTCATGGCCAGCATTAGCTCCGGCCACTTTTCGTCCCAACACCTTTGATCGCCCTCGGTGAACTGAGCGATCATGGTCTTTATTGTTCTGTTTGTTCGCTCTGTCGGGTTTTCTTGCGGCGTGTATGGCGCCGTGAACTGGTGGCGGACTCCTAGCTGCTCCAGAAATCGTTTAAATGCCCTGCCCGCAAACTGCACCCCATTGTCCGTAATGAAGACTTTGGGTGCCCCAAACCGGGCTATTATGCGTTCTCGACAGGCCTTTATTAGTGCCTCGGCTGTGGCCTTCCTCAGCGGCACCAACTCGGTCCATTTTGAGAATCGATCCACTAGCACCAGCAGCATCGAGTTCCCATGCTTCGATCTCGGCAGAGGACCCACGAAGTCCGCGCATACCGTTGCCCATGGTTCTTCCGGTACCTGTGTCAACATCTCCCCTGCCGCTTGTAGCTGACTTGGCTTAAAACGCAGGCATAGTTCGCACTTTCGCACGTAGGCCCTCCCGTCTCTGTACATCCCCGGCCAGTAATACCTTGCCGCCACCCGTGCCGCGGTTCTCCTTCCGCCGGCGTGGCCTGCCTCCGGGTTATCGTGGCTCTCCTTTAAAACCCTTTCTCGGGCATATTTCGGCACACATAACTTCCACGAGGCGACTTCTTCGCTCCCGGCCCGGTGCGGAATGTGCCGGTACAGGTTCCCCCCCTTCTCCACATAGTCGGGGTACTTTGGGGCTTCTTTCCTGATCTTCTCTGCCATGCCTTCTAACCACTTGCAGGGCGGCTCGCCCACTGGCGGTGTTCCCTCCACATTTCTTATTCGACGTCCTCGCTCCTCCACCGGCTGTCGGGAGAGTGCGTCGGCTACCACGTTGAGCTGTCCTTTCCTGTATGCGATTTCAAAGTCGTACTGCTGCAACTCTAATGCCCATCTCGCCACTCTTCTCGACGGACTCTCTATGCTATTTAACCATTTCAGAGCCATGTGGTCCGTGACCACCTTGAAGCGATAATTGGACGTTGACATGCAATGACTGCATCTAACAAGAGGCGATGCAATTACTGCACCGTCAAGTGGCCCGTGTGACACCAGCAGAAGGCTGTTACGCGCGGATCCCAGGCAAAACGCAGCCCTCCTCCCGCCCAACCGACCGAGGGGCGCTGCCGCATGACGCGCGGTGCGTAGCCGAACCAAACGCGAGCATGCAAGAAAGATAGATATTAGACTAACCTTCGAGGAAAATTAGCACTAAACTTATTAAGAAATTAAGCATGCAATAAAATACAAAATACAAATACCACTACAATTACTAATTACTAGAAAGGTGTGTAAGGATTAGTAATTTAATAAGAGGAAGAGAATTAGTGGAGGATATAATATGGTAGAGGGAATTATAATCCGAGCATAAGACCCTAAACGGTTCATGCAAGGAATAATTCGATCTACAAAGTGGAAGGAACAACGGTATAAAGTTTCTAGTCAGTCTAATAGGAATCGTGAAGTTTATGCGGCTCAACAGATCAGGGCTGTCTATGTCACCCCTGATCAAGTTGTGCATAAATATCACACCAAGCATTTTTCTACGGTTAACTAAGGATGGGAGGTTTACTAATAATAGTCTACTAGAGTAAGATGGGAGTCTTACACCCGCATCCCAGTTAAGGCCCCGCAGAGCAAAGAGTAAAAAGTTTTTCTGTACTGATTCTATACGGTCCTGGTGTACTTTGTACTGAGGGCACCATACACAGGAGCCGTATTCTAAGATCGGACGAACAAGCGAGGTATAGAGAGTCTTTGTTATATAGGGGTCGTCAAATTCCTTTGACCACCTCTTTATAAACCCAAGCACGCCCATGGCCTTATTTACCATGGTAGAAATGTGTTCGGAAAACTTTAACTTGGGATCTAACATAACACCCAGATCATCCACCAGGGTAATTCTCTCAAGAGAACCCCCAAATAGGGTGTAGGGAGCCAACAAAGGGTTAGAACGATGAAATGTCATAACTTTGCATTTCGAGGCATTAAGGTGTAACAAGTTTGCACAACACCATGACTGAAAGCTATTGAGATCGGATTGCAAGCGAGAATGAAATGAAATGTCCTTGTACTGGACACAGAGTTTAACATCATCCGCATACATAAGTACTCGAGAGTATGTTATTACTGAAGGCAAGTCATTAATAAAGAGTGTGAAGAGTAAGGGGCCTAGATGGCTGCCCTGTGGTACTCCCGAAGAAACCTTTACTGGTAAAGAGAGGGAGTTTTTGAAGAGGACTCTTTGAGACCTAGAACAAAGATAGCTAGAAATCCATCTCAGGAGGTTGGGCGGAAACCCTAAAAGGTCAAGTTTATGTGCTAAAAGGGAATGGTTTACAGAGTCGAATGCTTTACTAAAGTCGGTGTAAATAACATCCGTCTGTAAGTTACCTTGAAAGCCTTTAATAATGAAAGAGGTAAACTCTAACAAGTTCGTGGTGGTTGATCGCCGCCTTATAAATCCATGCTGAGTTGGAGATATAAGTGACTTGCAGAGATGTTGCAAGTGCGGAGTTAAAACCTTCTCAAACAATTTGGGAATAGCGGATAACTTTGCTATACCTCTATAATTTTTTGCGTCAGACTTGCTACCTTTTTTATGGAGAGGAATTATAAACGATTCCTTCCAGATTGGGGGGAAGCAAGAGGAATCAATGGACAGGGTGAATAGTTTAAGCAATGGTCCACACAGAGCCTCGGCGCAGTACCTGAGTACACAACCTGGAACCCCGTCTGGACCCGGTGAAAACACCGGCTTAACTAGTCGAAGATCATGAAGTAGGGAATATTCATTTAACAAGGGACTGAAAATGCCGTTCGACCTCGGTAATCCGTATGGGTACGGGTGACCAGAGTAGCGTTCCTCAGAATAGGTGGTTTGGAAAAACTGGGCAAAAAGATCGGCAATTGCCTGATCATTATTTGCCGACGTATTACAAAATGATAGCGAGGATGGGTGTGCGGACGTTCTACGCTTACTGTTTACGAAGCAGTAAAACTGTTTAGGGTCCTGAGAAAAACGTATCCTGCAACGAGATAGGTAGTTCTTATAGCATTGAGCATTAAGAACTGAAAAGTTTGACCGAGCTATTACATAACGAGAGTGAGAAGTAGGAGAACCCACTTCTTGAAATTTTTTATAAAGTCTTGATTTTAAGTTTTTTAGACTGGATAACTCTTTGGTAAACCAAGGGGGTTTTCCAGATCTAATCGGACAAGAAAGCGGGACACAAGAATCAAAAAATGTGCCAAGAGCATTGTAAAAAATGTTTGTGCCTTTTGTGACATCAGTGCACAAGTACAAAGCGGACCAATCAAAATCCCTAATTAGGTTATTAAGCTTCGCAAACTCGGCTTTACGAAAGCAACGGACACGTTCAGGTAGTCTACTCGACCGATCCAATACAGTTGGTCCTATGTCTAGCGACACCTCGAAAGTAGGGTGGTAGGCGTCTTCAGGTATAGTGAGCGGAAGGGCTCGGGTTAACAACACTATGGTCGGATCCGATACAAAGCATAGATCAAGCAATCGACCCAAGGAATTTTTCACATGATTGACTTGAGACAGGGACAGGTCAAGCAAGCCGTCAACAAAGTCATATCGTGACATGGGCACTAGGATACTAGACTCGTTTACCGAAGACCAAACAGTTCCTGGCAAGTTGAAGTCACCAAGAACTATCATACGATCTTTATCAGATAGCGAGGAAGCAACAGCGGTTAAAGCGGACAAGTGCTGCTCATAAATTGAAATATCCGAAGAAGGTGGGATATACGAGCAAGTAATGAATATAGCGAAAGCGGGAAGAATCAGTTTTACACACAGGAATTCCAGTTCCTGTTGAACTTGGACTGTGAAGTGTTCTGACGTGAAGTAAGAGTCCACTGCAATTAGAACCCCTCCTGCACGTCGAGACGAACGGTCCTTTCTAAAAGTTGTGTACCGACCTGCCAAAACCTCGGAACTAAGAATGTCCGGCTTTAACCAGGTTTCAGTAAACACAATAACGTGGGAAGCAAATGCAACACTATCCCGGAAAAGAATGCTGAGCTTACTACGCAAGCCTCTTACATTCTGATAGGTTACTAAAAGAGAAGTTAGTTTTTTGGAAAGGTTGGAGCAAGACGGGAAGTTGAGGAAGAGGAAGTTGAGGTTGAGGGTGGCACGCTGGAAAGATTTGGAAGCGATATGGGGGGCCTATTCTTCTTCTTAGCCTTAAACTCCTTCACCACCAAATGCTCCGGCCAAAATTTGGTGGAGCAAATGGTGTCAAATTGAGTTGGGGAGATGCTTATCTTAAACGACGCTATCTCCCTGGCATAAGAGAAGTTAAATTTCTCCACCTTTAAGCCCACGGCTTTTATTTTGCTTTGAATGAAAGCAGTTACATCATTAGATGTGAGGTCAGGGGCCAGCCGTGAAACAAAAACTTGTCGTTTTGGTGGGACTCCCACCAGTGGTTTAGTCACCGCAGGTCTAGTACCTGTGGTGGCAATATCCGGAGGTCCGGAACGTCTATTTACTGGTGGGATCGGGATAGACGGGACAACTAGTGAACTTGCGGACACCACGGACACGGACGCAGCAGACGTACTTGGCTGCACATTCTCCGAGGCGATGAATTCGGCTACCGAATCTGCATCGCCAGCAGCTTTCGTTGCCTTTGGAGTGGCAAACGAGATCAACTGCTGTACACTTGGAGTGGTCGGAGTCAATTTTTCGGCGGCGCACGGCTGAGTGACGGTTGGCACTTGCAGGTCCCGCGGAGTGACCTTTTTGCACCTCGGAGACTCATTCAGCAGTTTTAAACCGCTAAACTGAGCCTCCATGGCTAGGAGCCGATCGTATTGGTTTTTAAAACCAACGGTCAGCTCCTTAAAGCCACTCCGCGTCTGCCTCATGAAAGCCACCATGTCTTTCTCCACCGCACGGCATGCCTCGCAACTGTAATGCAAGCCATTACGTTTGGCTATGGCATCGCTCACGAGGCCAGAAAATCCCGCGCATTTTGCGTGGACTACGCTGTCGCAGAGCCAGCAGGGGACATTTGGCTGATCGTGAGTGATCTGCTTCTTGCAGGTTTTTTTGGCGCAGACCACAGCGAATTCCATTTTATTTTTATTATTCAAATATTTTATTAAAATCAAAAAAATTAAAAATTTCCAAAACAAATTGGTATCAGACCAATGTGCCAGACAACGCTCAAAGCGGAATTGGTAAGAAAAGAAAAGAGAGCAGAGTGGAGAGCGGTTATAGCGAGAGCTACTAGACAGAGAGCGCTATTGCTCAGAAAGTTGAAAGAGCGAGAGAGAAAGAACAGTTATTGAGGTTGAGGTGATAGCGAGAGAGTGATAAGACAACAAAAGCTACCAGACGAGAGCGGACTGCAATGCAATACTCACTCACTGCAACAACACAACACAACACAAGCCGACGCCGAAAAATAAAAAGTTAAATAATATTTTAACACAAATCAAAAGGCATGCACTCGCTTAAATGAATAGGTTTCCAGATTGTTGTCTGGTTAGAAAGTATATTTAGAATTTAATTAGGAAAACTCCGGCTGTTTATTCGAAACAAAAGGAAAAATGCGGAGCGCAAAACAAAAACACGTCTGATCACTACGAAAGAGAACGAAGAAGAACTGAACCCTTCCAAGTATGGCCTCAACCGGCGTATGGCCCACACAATGGCCAGACATTCTTTCTCCGTCGCCGAATAGTTCCTTTCGGGTCCGTTTAGCGTCCTGCTAGCATACGATATTACCCGCTCTCCCCTTTCCGTCTCCTGCGTGAGAATCGCGCCCAGCCCATAATCACTGGCGTCTGTCTGCAGGATGAATTTCTTCGAGAAGTCAGGGCACGCCAGCACGGGGTCCGCCACTAGTCTTCTCTTCACCTCCTCGAACGCTTCCTGCCGTTCCCGGGTCCAGACCCATTCTGTCTTCTTCTTGAGGAGCCCGGTGAGTGGCTGCACTAGGGTGGCGAAGTCGGGCACGAACCTCCGGTACCATGAGGCCACTCCCAAGTACTGTCTTAGCTCCTTGACATTGGTCGGCGGTTTCAGTTCGGCGATGGCTGCGACTTTCTCGGGGTCCGTACATATCCCTTCGCCGGTTACCTTGTGGCCCAGATACCGCAGCTCTTTCCTGAAGAATTCGCACTTGTCCGCATTCAGCCGCAAGTTGGCCAAGCGGAGCCGTCGAAACACCTCTTTCAGGTTTCTTCGGTGTTCTTTTTCTGTTCGCCCGATGACCACTATGTCATCCTGGTACGCGAATGCGTGCGGCATCATCTCGGGCCCTATCACTTGGTCTAATGCCCGTTGAAAGGTGGCCGACGCGGAGTGTAACCCAAACGGCATCACCTTCCATTGGTACAGCCCCTTGCCGGGCACCGTGAACGCCGTGATCGGCCGGCTGCTCTCGGCCAGGGGGATCTGCCAATATCCATCCTTCAGATCCAGGCTACTTATGAACTTTGCTTCCCGCAGCTGATCGAGTATGTAATCGATCCTGGGCATTGGGTATGCGTCCTTTACTGATCTCGCGTTCACTTGACGAAAGTCCACGCACAATCTCCACTTGCCATTCTTCTTCTTCACCATCACTATAGGCGAACTGTAGGGGCTCTTTGACGGCTCTATGCATCCCTTTTCTAACAGTTCGTCCACTTTCTGGTTAATCTTGGCCTGCATTTTGGGGTTCTTTGGGTAATATCTTTGTTTAATCGGTTGCGGGTCACTCATGGTGATTGTGTGCACCGCCACATTAGACACCCCCTCGATCTTGGCAAACGCCTCCAACTCTCGGGCTCCACTGGCTCTTCCCTCGCCCCCTCATTCCCGTTTGTGCTTTCCGCCACCTCTCGGGCGGCCGTTCTTAGGGTCGTGTCCGTTTTGTTGTCGTATTCCGGTCCTGTCTCTCCACCTTCGGCCTTCGCCACTGACAGTCTTTCCTCCTGGCCTCCTCGTTCCCGATCTTGGGCAGGGATCACCACCCTGTGTCCTGCACAGGTCACCACTGCCCCGACCGCGCGGAGGAAATCCCATCCCAACACTAACTCATCGATCACACCCGGCAATACGAGTAGCACCATTGGGATCTCCTTGCTCCCAAAGCCTACCTTCGTTTCGATCTGGTGTGTGATCTCCTGGCTATGGCCATCTGCCAACCTCACCCTTTTCCTTGCCGCCACCTCCCGGCCTTCACCCTTCAGTCGGTCCGCCAGCTCGCGGCTCACGAAACTGCTGGTGGCTCCTGTATCCACCGTGGCTTGCAGCTCCATGCCCGCGACCTCCACTACTGCGGATAACTGCTCCTCCTCGCTGATCAGCCTGCCGACTAGGCTTGAGGGACCGTTTCTTGCGACCCTGGCACGGCCCTCCGCGGCGTGGGTCGCGGGGCGTTTCCCGTCTTCCTGCAGCACTGCCATGCCGAGATGCCCACTTTTCCGCATCTCCAGCAGTAGGTGAGCGGTCGACCGTTGCACTCCCGGCTCCAATGATCCGCGCTCCCACACCTTCGGCACGCCTGGGCCGGATTCTTGACATATCCATCCTCGATATTGCCGTTGGTCGGTGTCGGCAAGCGGCCATGCGCTCCCCTTTCCTCCCGTGCTGCCTCCTCCAGCGGGCCGTCTTTGCATCGCCGACATGCCGTCGTATCGGCCGGCTTGTGGAAGGGATTCGCTGCCCGGGCTTTCACGGTTGGATTCTCCCGTTGGAACTCTAGGCGGTCCCTTTCCAGCGCCTCGAACTCGTCTGCCAGTTCCATCATGGTGTCGAGATCCTTGCACCGGTGTGGTCTCATATACGCTCTCAAGTCGGGCATGCTATTCTCCCGAATCAACTCCGTTTGCTCCTCTTGGGGACATTTCAGGGGTCGCATAAGTGTCTGCATCTCTACCATGTATTCTTTGAACGGCTCGCCCCACTTCTGTTTCCGCATCCTCACTTCCTGCAGCAACTTCTCAAAGTATCCCCGAGGCAGAAAGTAAGCCTGGAAGCTGGAAGAGAACTCTTTCCACGTTCTCCACTGCCGATTGTTCGCCACGAACCACATCAGCGCCCGTCCTTTTAGCAGCTCCGGCATCGCCCTAGGGATCAGATCCGGATCCAGACCGTACGTCTCGGCGGACCACTCGACCTGCTCCAAGAACTCGAGAGGCTTCGTCGTACCGTCGAACCGGAACGACCACTCTCTCACCTGTTTCGCCACTCTAGCGTAGTCCAGGTGTGCTGGCCGTGTGGTGGCTGGTTCGACTCTCTCCCTTTCGGTTTCTCGGCTTCGATCCCTTCCTGGGTGACGGGGCCTGCTAGGCGTTCCTGTGTGTGAGCGTTCCGGTATTGGCACTGAGAGACTCGCTATCAACTCTCTTTGTATATCGACTGGGGACCTCCACAGCGCAGCCGCGGCTGCGCCGGGTGGGGGCGCCAGGTGCTCGTACGCGGCTTGTTTATCGTCCGCCCGGGGTGTCGGCGAGGACCTGTTCGCCCGACACTCCCATACCTCTATCAGATCGGCCCACTCTGCCTCATCCTCGTGTTCCCTCATCCATTCCTTAAAGGTTCTTCTCATTTCGTCCACGGTGCCCTCCAGCCGCACGCCGAAGGCGTGGCCGCATTGGACAAGCTCCTCCTTTCTCAACCGATGGATCCATTGTCCCTTCCCCATTCTCTCGTCTATACTCTCCCTCCCTTTGTCCTATTATTTGTCGTTGTAGGCCCCACGTTGGGCGCCAGTTGTAACGAACCTGCTTTTTGGGCCCGCTTGAGTTTGCTGGGCTCGCTCAGCGGTCGGCAGATTCGCAGCAACGTATTTTTATTGTTGCCCCCAACGACAAAGCATAAGACTTTCCTTTTCTTTGTATTTGAATTTCGCTTTATTCGCAATTCTATTAGGACTTAGGGCTAGGTGTTACAGTTTCTCTTAACTACCGATCTCCACCACGCGGGGGCTCTCGTCGGGTGTGGCAGCGTCGAGGCTATTGATTGGGGCAAGTTGACCTCCGCTATTGCTTTGGTCCGCCACTCGAATCCGCACTCCACGTCTCGCACTCCCCTCCTAGCTTCCGCCGGCGTACGGGGATCTTCACTTAACTTAGACTTACTCTGGGGGGCAGGCGGGGCCTGTCTGCCTGCTGCTACACTTCACTACACTTCTTTGTTTTGTACCGAGTATCACTCTTGCGTTTCGACCGGGTCTCAACGTGCGCGCGCGCTTACTTATCCGCGGGAAAAGAGACCCGCTTCGACGCCGCTGCCTCCTTTTATAGCCCCTTGCCAGGCCCCGGCTCGGCGTCGGTAGTTTTCCAACGCCGTCTCCTGGTTTCCATGGCCTTCGTAACGGGGCCTGGCCGGTGGCGTGATCCCATGCCCTTATTTGGTCATGCGCCAGATTATTGCCGGCCCGATCCCGCCGTTTCCTTTGCCTCTCGTGCCTCTCTCTCTCCGAGAGCAGGGCACTTCCCCTCTCGAGGCCCTTGGCCTCTTCGCCGCATCCGGATAACCGTGGGCGTCTGGCTTGACCTTCGCCTTATCCGGCCAGCCGTCAGCTTTTATCCGACTGTGCTCTTGGTCGCACTCGGCCTGTGGGAACCCTGGTTCCTCACAACATATTGGTAGTCATTGATGGGTTCACAAAGTTTGTTAAATTGTATTCTGCAAACACAACTAGTACTAAGGAAGTTTGCGCATGCTTAACGAAATATTTTGAAAATTATAGCAGACCTAGGAGAATTGTCAGTGATAGGGGCTCATGTGTGACATCGTTGGAATTCAGTGAGATTATGCTAAGTAATAACATTGAACATGTTAGAGCAGCAACTGCCTCACCACAGGCAAATGGGCAAGTGGAGAGAGTAAAAAGAACAATAAAAAGTATGTTAGCAAAGATAACAGAACCATTGCTACATTCAGATTGGCGTAAACTACTCACAAAAGCGGAATATGCTATAAAAAATTCAAAACATTCGGTTACTGGGGAAGTACCATCGGTGGTACTCTTCGGTGTTCAGCAAAGAGGCTGTGATATCGACGCTTTAACGGAATTTCTAGAAGACAAATCTAATTCAAAAATAAATAGAGACTTAATAGCAATTCGGAAAGGAGTATTAGATAAAATAACTGAAAACCAAACTAAGATAAAACACTATTATGATAAAAACATTAAAAAACAAATAGAATTTAAAGAAAGCGACTTTGTTCTCGTACGAAACGACACTACGTACGATAGGTACAAATAGGAAAATTATACAAAAATTTAAAGGACTATACATTTCAAAAAAAAATTTACTAAATGATCGATATGTTATAACTGACATTGATAATTGACTAGTATCTCAGGTTCCGTATGACCAAAGACTATACAATACCAAGATGTTGCATGAGCGACCAAAAAGCTGTTCTATGGCGGGTCCTAACACTAGAACCCAAAAGGCACGGGGGAGCGCGCGGGGTTTCAATTCCCTTTTCGCCTGTACTTCGTCTCTACCGCGACCCCGCTGCCCATCGGTTTCGTCTGTTCGGCAATTCTGGAATCTCGAGCCTCAGCACCGTCGAAGCGGTGGTCGCGGATCACCGATGTCTTTGGAGCGGCACAGTGGGAAAATTCGATTGGAAAATTTTCTATTAGAATTTATCTAAAGCACTCATACAATTTTTATACTATTTCGGCTGAGTCCCCACTGTGCCGCGCCAAAGACATCAGCGACCACGCTGCCCTACGGTTTCGGTACGCAGACGATTCATATTTTGTTTTTGTATTCTTTCTCTCGAGACACACCGACTCGACGCTGACCGAGGCATTGACGAAGCCGAGTAGCATTTCGGAGGCGAAGGTAGCGTAAAAGAGAATTGAAGTAATAGCCCCGCGCGCCCGTACCTTGAAGCGTCAAACGAAAATTGAAAAAGAATTTGTTCCTCATGCAACATATTGGTATTGTATAGTCTTTGGTATGACGGTGTAATAGAAGCCTGTCGACTTCGGAAATATGTAAATTGGCGTGATCAGTGTAGAACTGTCTCCTACTAATCTGTATTTTATAATTTTAGAAAAGTAACCAAATGTCATTTGTCAGGATGGCCGAGCTGTAAGGCAACACATATTAACCCTAACCAACCCCATTCTAGCCCTTACCGATATTAACCCTAACCAACCCCATTCTAGCCCTTACCGATACTAACCCTAACCGATCCCGATATTATACTGCGATAAGTTTTATGCGATAAGTTTTATACGATCTTATACTGCGATAAGTCGGGGGGGATGATTTGGGACGATCGACAAGAGAAAAGAAAGACGTGAAATAAATAAGTTAATAAAAATTAAACTGGGCCACAACTTTAAAAACGCCTACAGTTATTTAAATTTTAAACAAAGTCATTATGAACCCCGCTGCCATTGACAGCAGCAGCGTCAAAGAAGTGATCCGAGCAATGGTCCCATTCTCGAATCCGAGGGACACTACGCTTCAGATTGCCAGACTCCCAAACGTGCGAAGGGGTCCTGCTTCCGTTGCGGCTCTCTCAGCCACACTATAAAGAGGTACCCGGAGAAAAGGTACACCAAATCAGCAATGGAACCGAAAACTCCCAGAGATGAAGACAGCGACGAATACCCATTTGTTCCGATATTTGACCAGGTAGGAGTATATTTTTACACTGATCCAAAACGCAAAACTTATAAAAATATTCTTTCCGCTATGTTCGACACGGGCAGCGCCGTTAATATTGTGAGAGCTTCAACATTACGATTCCAAAACATCAAAAAATACACTCTTTTACCAACGAACCTCCGTAGTGTCAGCGGCTCACTTCTTTTCACTTACGGAAAAATTTACCTACACATAAGCTATCACGACATTGAAAATATGATTTTGTTTTACATTATGCCAGATGAATACATGTCAGAAGATTTGCTATTAGGTAGACCCTTTTTGAAGAAGTATAAATTAAAATTATGATTTTATGAACATCATAAGCCCGAGACAAATAAAATTGAAAATTTAATATAGCCTTAGATCGACTAACTCCCACGCATCCGGTTAACACTGCTAGAAGACATATCTAATTCAAAAATAAATAGAGACTTAATAGCAATTCGGAAAGGAGTATTAGATAAAATAACTGAAAACCAAACTAAGATAAAACACTATTATGATAAAAACATTAAAAAACAAATAGAATTTAAAGAAAGCGACTTTGTTCTCGTACGAAACGTTGACACTACGATAAGTACAAATAGGAAATTTATACAAAAATTTAAAGGACCATACATTTCAAAAAAAAATTTACCAAATGATCGATATGTTATAACTGACATTGATAATTGACAAGTATCTCAGGTTCCGTATGACGGTGTAATAGAAGCCTGTCGACTTCGGAAATATGTAAATTGGCGTGATCAGTGTAGAACTATCTCCTACTAATCTGTATTTTATAATTTTAGAAAAGTAACCAAATGTAAGGATCGAGGGCGATCCATTCGTCAGGATGGCCGAGCTGTAAGGTAACACATATTAACCCTAACCAACCCCATTCTAGCCCTTACCGATATTAACCCTAACCAACCCTATTCTAGCCCTTACCGATAATAACCCTAACCGATCCCGATATTATACTGCGATAAGTTTTATGCGATAAGTTTTATACGATATTATACTGCGATAAGTCGGGGGAATGATTTGGGACGATCGACAAGAGAAAAGAAAGACGTGAAATAAATAAGTTAATAAAAATTTAACTGGGCCACAACTTCAGAAGTGGGATACGCAATCCAAAGCAACTTTAAAAACGCCTACAGTTATTTAAATTTTAAACAAAGTCATTATGAACCCCGCTGCCATTGACAGCAGCAGCGTCACAGAAGTGACGCTGAAGATCGACTAACTCCCACGCATCCGGTTAACACTGCTAATAGTTATGAACCCCTTGAAAAATAAAAAACACCAATTAATAATTCAGAAACATTAGGCCATAGATTGGACAAAATAGGGAATGAGACAGCAGGTAGCATTAAAAAAAACAACCCGAATAACAGTGAACTTCCGATAAGCAATGCGCTTCTAGATGTAATTGAGCAAACTTCCGATATTCAGAATATTTACAATATAGAACAAATTGACATTGAGCATTACAATATTGATTACAAACTTAGTGAAAACTCGCGTAGTGAAATCCGAACATTAATTGAACTAAATTATTTAGACCTGCCCAACATACCAGCCATTGAACATAAGTATGAAATGAAGATAAAAATTATGTCCCAAGCCCCAATATATTCAACACCAAGAAAGCTTTTATATCATGACAAAAGAGTAGTTGACACACTTATTAAAGAATTGCTGGCTGAAGGCCATATCAGACCAAGTGATTCCCCTTATACCTCTGCAATTGTACTTGTAAAAAACAAATCAGGTGAGAAAAGGCTGTGCGTTGATTCTAGACAATTGAATAAGATAACAGTAAGGGTTGGGTACCCATTGCCACTTATAGATGATTGCATAGAGAGAATGGAAGGTAATAAGTATTTCTCCCTTCCGGATCTGAAAAGTAGTTTCCACCAGGTGAAGGTGGCAGAGAATTCAATTCAATTTACATCTTTTGTGACACCAAACGGACAATACGAATATCTTAGCATGCCATTGGTTTGCGAAACGCATCAGCTGTCTTTCAACGATTTGTAAACAATATATTCGGCCCATTAATAAAACAAGGAAATGTAGTTGTATACATGGACGACATTGCAATCGGAACCAAAACTATAGAAGAACACTTTGTTGTCTTAAGTAAAGTATTACGCCTCCTAGCAGAATATAGATTAGAAATTAAATTAAGCACCTTCCGAAACCTACTAATTCCGCAGATATGCAAAAATGTTACTCGAAAGTTGCCAAACCATTGCAAGCTCTGACAAAAACTATAGGGAAATTTGAGTTAAATGACAAAAGTGTAACAATATTTAATTATCTCTGTGAGAGACTGGCCTCAGCACCAGTTCTAGCCCTGTATAGTCCGACTAAGGAAACAGAACTACATTGTGACGCTTGTGCCGAAGGGTTTGGAGGAATTTTATTACAAAAACAGGATGATAACAAATTTCATCCAATCTCGTATTTTTCTCAAGCAACAACTCCAGCGGAAAGTAGGTATCATAGTTATGAATTAGAAACTCTAGCCATAATCTACTCATTGAATAAATTTAAGATTTACCTTGAAGACATACCTTTCCGAATAATAACCGATTGTAATGCCCTTACTCTAACCTTATGTAAGAAAACTGTAAATTCAAAAATTTCTAGATGGGCCCTTGAACTTGAAAATTATGACTACACAGTGAATCATCGAAGTGGTAAATACATGCCCCATGTCGATGGCTTAAGTAGATACCCCACAATAAGTCCAGAATTCAGTTACGAACCAAAAGTTTCAGTTCAGGAAAACAATAATAAGGATCGAATAGTTTCAGTTATAGATATAGATATAATAGATAATATAATATATAGATATATATAGACATAAATTTTCAGCTTCAGGTTACGCAAAATAGAGATAGCACTATAATTCAGTTAAAGAATAAGTTAGAAAGAGAACCAGTGAAAAATTTTGTATAGGAAGATGGTATTGTTTATAGAAAAGATGCTGATTTCGAATTGCTTTATGTCCCGTCAGAAATGGAAAATAATTTAATAAGAACTATTCACGAAAAATTGTGCCATTTGGGAGTTGAAAAATGTGTTACCGAAATTAAGAAACATTATTGCTTTCCAAATATGACCGCAAAAGTTGACAGGTTTATAAAAAATTGCATTAAGTGTATTACATTTAGCCTTCCGTCCCATTCCAACAATCGCTCATTGCATAGTATACCGAAAAGACCAATTCCATTCGACACATTGCATATTGACCATTTCGGACCCCTCCCCTCAGTCATTAATAAAAAGAAACACATATTGGTAGTCATTGATGGGTTCACAAAGTTTGTTAAATTGTATTCTGCAAACACAACTAGTACTAAGGAAGTTTGCGCATGCTTAACGAAATATTTTGAAAATTATAGCAACCCTAGGAGAATTGTCAGTGATAGGGGCTCATGTTTGACATCGTTGGAATTCAGTGAGCTTATGCTAAGTAATAACTGCCTCACCACAGGCAAATGGGCAAGTGGAGAGAGTAAAAAGAACAATGAAAAGTATGTTAGCAAAGATAACAGAACCATTGCTACATTCAGATTGGTGTAAACTACTCACAAAACCGGAATATGCAATAAAAAATTCAAAACATTCGGTTACTGGGGAAGTACCATCGGTGGTACTCTTCGGTGTTCAGCAAAGAGGCTGTGATATCGACGCTTTAACGGAATTTCTAGAAGACAAATCTCATTCAAAAATAAATAGAGACTTAATAGCAATTCGGAAAGGAGTATTAGATAAAATAACTGAAAACCAAACTAAGATAAAACACTATTATGATAAAAACATTAAAAAACAAATAGAATTTAAAGAAAGCGACTTTGTTATCGTACGAAACGTTGACACTACGATAAGTACAAATAGGAAATTTATAAAAAAATTTAAAGGACCATACATTTCAAAAAAAAATTTACCAAATGATCGATATGTTATAACTGACATTGATAATTGACAAGTATCTCAGGTTCCGTATGACGGTGTAATAGAAGCCTGTCGACTTCGGAAATATGTAAATTGGCGTGATCAGTGTAGAACTATCTCCTACTAATCTGTATTTTATAATTTTAGAAAAGTAACCAAATGTAAGGATCGAGGGCGATCCATTTGTCAGGATGGCCGAGCTGTAAGGTAACACATATTAACCCTAACCAACCCCATTCTAGCCCTTACCGATATTAACCCTAACCAACCCTATTCTAGCCCTTACCGATAATAACCCTAACCGATCCCGATATTATACTGCGATAAGTTTTATGCGATAAGTTTTATACGATATTATACTGCGATAAGTCGGGGGAATGATTTGGGACGATCGACAAGAGAAAAGAAAGACGTGAAATAAATAAGTTAATAAAAATTTAACTGGGCCACAACTTCAGAAGTGGGATACGCAATCCAAAGCAACTTTAAAAACGCCTACAGTTATTTAAATTTTAAACAAAGTCATTATGAACCCCGCTGCCATTGACAGCAGCAGCGTCAAAGAAGTGATCTGAGCAATGGTCCCATTCTCGAATCCGAGGGACCAAGACGCTGGGTTGTGGATTACGAAATTAGAGCGTGCTTGTTCAACTGTTGATGAAAGTGACGCCTACAAGCTACGATGCGCACGCTTATTAATGGCACCAAATTCAGAGGCAGACACATTTATGCGGCTCGACACTTCAGAAAATTATGATCAATTTAAAATCAACTTTCTGAAAACATTTGATAAGGCATGTTTGACAACCGAATTAGTGATGCAACTTCAGAGAACTTTCTACATTCCGGCAAAAACATCCGTTATGGGGTACATTTTGCAGATGTAAGAGTTGGCGTTGCGTGCAAGTGTATGTGAGATTGAAGCAGTCCACTTTATCATCGATGGTTTCCGTGACACGTCGCCAGCCATTGCCTTGCTGTATGGAGCGAAGACTATCAATGACATTAAGGAATTATCTAATCGATATGCGGACTTAAGAGCAAAAAACAAACCAAAGTGGAACTCATCGACTATCTCTTCGGCTTCAACTTCAGCTTCAGCACAATCTTCATTAACATCGAATGGTGAGATGCGATGCGAAGGGGTCCTGCTTCCGTTGCGGCTCTCTCAGCCACACTATAAAGAGGTGCCCGGAGAAAAAGTACACCAAATCAGCAATGGAACCGAAAACTCCCAGAGATGAAGACAGCGACGAATACCCATTTGTTCCGATATTTGACCAGGTAGGAGTATATTTTTACACTGATCCAAAACGCAAAACTTATAAAAATATTCTTTCCGCTATGTTCGACACGGGCAGCGCCGTTAATATTGTGAGAGCTTCAACATTACGATTCCAAAACATCAAAAAATACACTCTTTTACCAACGAACCTCCGTAGTGTCAGCGGCTCACTTCTTTTCACTTACGGAAAAATTTACCTACACATAAGCTATCACGACATTGAAAATATGATTTTGTTTTACATTATGCCAGATGAATACATGTCAGAAGATTTGCTATTAGGTAGACCCTTTTTGAAGAAGTATAAGTTAAAATTATGATTTTATGAACATCATAAGCCCGAGACAAATAAAATTGAAAATTTAATATAGCCTTAGATCGACTAACTCCCACGCATCCGGTTAACACTGCTAATAGTTATGAACCCCTTGAAAAATAAAAAACACCAATTAATAATTCAGAAACATTAGGCCATAGATTGGACAAAATAGGGAATGAGACAGCAGGTAGCATTAAAAAAAACAACCCGAATAACAGTGAACTTCCGATAAGCAATGCGCTTCTAGATGTAATTGAGCAAACTTCCGATATTCAGAATATTTACAATATAGAACAAATTGACATTGAGCATTACAATATTGATTACAAACTTAGTGAAAACTCGCGTAGTGAAATCCGAACATTAATTGAACTAAATTATTTAGACCTGCCCAACATACCAGCCATTGAACATAAGTATGAAATGAAGATAAAAATTATGTCCCAAGCCCCAATATATTCAACACCAAGAAAGCTTTCATATCATGACAAAAGAGTAGTTGACACACTTATTGAAGAATTGCTGGCTGAATGCCATATCAGACCAAGTGATTCCCCTTATACCTCTGCAATTGTACTTGTAAAAAACAAATCAGGTGAGAAAAGGCTGTGCGTTGATTATAGACAATTGAATAAGATAACAGTAAGGGTTGGGTACCCATTGCCACTTATAGATGATTGCATAGAGAGAATGGAAGGTAATAAGTATTTCTCCCTTCCGGATCTGAAAAGTAGTTTCCACCAGGTGAAGGTGGCAGAGAATTCAATTCAATTTACATCTTTTGTGACACCAAACGGACAATACGAATATCTTAGCATGCCATTGGTTTGCGAAACGCATCAGCTGTCTTTCAACGATTTGTAAACAATATATTCGGCCCATTAATAAAACAAGGAAATGTAGTTGTATACATGGACGACATTGCAATCGGAACCAATACTATAGAAGAACACTTTGTTGTCTTAAGTAAAGTATTACGCCTCCTAGCAGAATATAGATTAGAAATTAAATTAAGCACCTTCCGAAACCTACTAATTCCGCAGATATGCAAAAATGTTACTCGAAAGCTGCCAAACCATTGCAAGCTCTGACAAAAACTATAGGGAAATTTGAGTTAAATGACAAAAGTGTAACAATATTTAATTATCTCTGTGAGAGACTGGCCTCAGCACCAGTTCTAGCCCTGTATAGTCCGACTAAGGAAACAGAACTACATTGTGACGCTTGTGCCGAAGGGTTTGGAGGAATTTTATTACAAAAACAGGATGATAATAAATTTCATCCAATCTCGTATTTTTCTCAAGCAACAACTCCAGCGGAAAGTAGGTATCATAGTTATGAATTAGAAACTCTAGCCATAATCTACTCATTGAATAAATTTAAGATTTACCTTGAAGACATACCTTTCCGAATAATAACCGATTGTAATGCCCTTACTCTAACCTTATGTAAGAAAACTGTAAATTCAAAAATTTCTAGATGGGCTCTTGAACTTGAAAATTATGACTACACAGTGAATCATCGAAGTGGTAAATACATGCCCCATGTCGATGGCTTAAGTAGATACCCCACAATAAGTCCAGAATTCAGTTACGAACCAAAAGTTTCAGTTCAGGAAAACAATAATAAGGATCGAATAGTTTCAGTTATAGATATAGATGACATAAATTTTCAGCTTCAGGTTACGCAAAATAGAGATAGCACTATAATTCAGTTAAAGAATAAGTTAGAAAGAGAACCAGTGAAAAATTTTGTATAGGAAGATGGTATTGTTTATAGAAAAGATGCTGATTTCGAATTGCTTTATGTCCCGTCAGAAATGGAAAATAATTTAATAAGAACTATTTACGAAAAATTGTGCCATTTGGGAGTTGAAAAATGTGTTACCGAAATTAAGAAACATTATTGCTTTCCAAATATGACCGCAAAAGTTGACAGGTTTATAAAAAATTGCATTAAGTGTATTACATTTAGCCTTCCGTCCCATTCCAACAATCGCTCATTGCATAGTATACCGAAATGACCAATTCCATTCGACACATTGCATATTGACCATTTCGGACCCCTCCCCTCAGTCATTAATAAAAAGAAACACATATTGGTAGTCATTGATGGGTTCACAAAGTTTGTTAAATTGTATTCTGCAAACACAACTAGTACTAAGGAAGTTTGCGCATGCTTAACGAAATATTTTGAAAATTATAGCAACCCTAGGAGAATTGTCAGTGATAGGGGCTCATTCAGTGAGCTTATGCTAAGTAATAACTGCCTCACCACAGGCAAATGGGCAAGTGGAGAGAGTAAAAAGAACAATGAAAAGTATGTTAGCAAAGATAACAGAACCATTGCTACATTCAGATTGGTATAAACTACTCACAAAAGCGGAATATGCAATAAAAAATTCAAAACATTCGGTTACTGGGGAAGTACCATCGGTGGTACTCTTCGGTGTTCAGCAAAGAGGCTGTGATATCGACGCTTTAACGGAATTTCTAGAAGACAAATCTAATTCAAAAATAAATAGAGACTTAATAGCAATTCGGAAAGGAGTATTAGATAAAATAACTGAAAACCAAACTTAGATAAAACACTATTATGATAAAAACATTAAAAAACAAATAGAATTTAAAGAAAGCGACTTTGTTCTCGTACGAAACGTTGACACTACGATAAGTACAAATAGGAAATTTATACAAAAATTTAAAGGACCATACATTTCAAAAAAAACGAGGGTGAACGTTGTGAGTTGCTGCGGACACCGCAACTCTACGGTTATACCCGATACTAAGTCAGTATGGCTCTCCTCCGGCAGACGCCGCTAATATTTAACGACACGACAAAGAGTGCGTGCGAGAGAGACAGAAAATCAGTCTGAGCGTGACGTCGGGCGCTGCGTAGCCACTGCAAATTGATTTGTTCCTTTTGGCTATAAAAATGATCTGATCTGATCCAGATTCAGCAATCTAATAGATATGGCCATTATCTATGATTCTGCGTTTTTAGTTTTCTCAAATCTGCAATATTGTGGATGCAACAGATTTTCGTCCTTTGTGGGGGCGGATGGGGGTGGGGCAAAGTTTTGAAATATTTTTGGAGCAGTGACATATCACAGAAGTCTGGATCCAAAACATCGTTGCTCTAGCTCTTATAGTCTTTGAGCATTAGGCGCTGAAGGGGACGGACAGACGGACAGACGGACGGACGGACAGACAGACAGGGCTCAATCGACTCGGCTATTGATGCTGATCAAGAATATATATACTTTATAGGGTCGGAAACGATTCCTTCTGGACGTTACACACATCCACTTTTACCACAAATCTAATATACCCCAATACTCATTTTGAGTATCGGGTATAAAAATTTACCAAATGATCGATATGCTATAACTGACATTGATAATTGACAAGTATCTCAGGTTCCGTATGACGGTGTAATAGAAGCCTGTCGACTTCGGAAATATGTAAATTGGCGTGATCAGTGTAGAACTATCTCCTACTAATCTGTATTTTATAATTTTAGAAAAGTAACCAAATGTAAGGATCGAGGGCGATCCATTTGTCAGGATGGCCGAGCTGTAAGGTAACACATATTAACCCTAACCAACCCCATTCTAGCCCTTACCGATATTAACCCTAACCAACCCCATTCTAGCCCTTACCGATAATAACCCTAACCGATCCCGATATTATACTGCGATAAGTTTTATGCGATAAGTTTTATACGATATTATACTGCGATAAGTCGGGGGAATGATTTGGGACGATCGACAAGAGAAAAGAAAGACGTGAAATAAATAAGTTAATAAAAATTTAACTGGGCCACAACTTCAGAAGTGGGATACGCAATCCAAAGCAACTTTAAAAACGCCTACAGTTATTTAAATTTTAAACAAAGTCATTATGAACCCCGCTGCCATTGACAGCAGCAGCGTCAAAGAAGTGATCTGAGCAATGGTCCCATTCTCGAATCCGAGGGACCAAGACGCTGGGTTGTGGATTACGAAATTAGAGCGTGCTTGTTCAACTGTTGATGAAAGTGATGCCTACAAGCTACGATGCGCACGCTTATTAATGGCACCAAATTCAGAGGCAGACACATTTATGCGGCTCGACACTTCAGAAAATTATGATCAATTTAAAATCAACTTTCTGAAAACATTTGATAAGGCATGTTTGACAACCGAATTAGTGATGCAACTTCAGAGAACTTTCTACATTCCGGCAAAAACATCCGTTATGGGGTACATTTTGCAGATGTAAGAGTTGGCGTTGCGTGCAAGTGTATGTGAGATTGAAGCAGTCCACTTTATCATCGATGGTTTCCGTGACACGTCGCCAGCCATTGCCTTGCTGTATGGAGCGAAGACTATCAATGACCTTAAGGAATTATCTAATCGATATGCGGACTTAAGAGCAAAAAACAAACCAAAGTGGAACTCATCGACTATCTCTTCGGCTTCAACTTCAGCTTCAGCACAATCTTCATTAACATCGAATGGTGAGATGCGATGCGAAGGGGTCCTGCTTCCGTTGCGGCTCTCTCAGCCACACTATAAAGAGGTGCCCGGAGAAAAAGTACACCAAATCAGCAATGGAACCGAAAACTCCCAGAGATGAAGACAGCGACGAATACCCATTTGTTCCGATATTTGACCAGGTAGGAGTATATTTTTACACTGATCCAAAACGCAAAACTTATAAAAATATTCTTTCCGCTATGTTCGACACGGGCAGCGCCGTTAATATTGTGAGAGCTTCAACATTACGATTCCAAAACATCAAAAAATACACTCTTTTACCAACGAACCTCCGTAGTGTCAGCGGCTCACTTCTTTTCACTTACGGAAAAATTTACCTACACATAAGCTATCACGACATTGAAAATATGATTTTGTTTTACATTATGCCAGATGAATACATGTCAGAAGATTTGCTATTAGGTAGACCCTTTTTGAAGAAGTATAAGTTAAAATTATGATTTTATGAACATCATAAGCCCGAGACAAATAAAATTGAAAATTTAATATAGCCTTAGATCGACTAACTCCCACGCATCCGGTTAACACTGCTAATAGTTATGAACCCCTTGAAAAATAAAAAACACCAATTAATAATTCAGAAACATTAGGCCATAGATTGGACAAAATAGGGAATGAGACAGCAGGTAGCATTAAAAAAAACAACCCGAATAACAGTGAACTTCCGATAAGCAATGCGCTTCTAGATGTAATTGAGCAAACTTCCGATATTCAGAATATTTACAATATAGAACAAATTGACATTGAGCATTACAATATTGATTACAAACTTAGTGAAAACTCGCGTAGTGAAATCCGAACATTAATTGAACTAAATTATTTAGACCTGCCCAACATACCAGCCATTGAACATAAGTATGAAATGAAGATAAAAATTATGTCCCAAGCCCCAATATATTCAACACCAAGAAAGCTTTCATATCATGACAAAAGAGTAGTTGACACACTTATTGAAGAATTGCTGGCTGAAGGCCATATCAGACCAAGTGATTCCCCTTATACCTCTGCAATTGTACTTGTAAAAAACAAATCAGGTGAGAAAAGGCTGTGCGTTGATTATAGACAATTGAATAAGATAACAGTAAGGGTTGGGTACCCATTGCCACTTATAGATGATTGCATAGAGAGAATGGAAGGTAATAAGTATTTCTCCCTTCCGGATCTGAAAAGTAGTTTTCACCAGGTGAAGGTGGCAGAGAATTCAATTCAATTTACATCTTTTGTGACACCAAACGGACAATACGAATATCTTAGCATGCCATTGGTTTGCGAAACGCATCAGCTGTCTTTCAACGATTTGTAAACAATATATTCGGCCCATTAATAAAACAAGGAAATGTAGTTGTATACATGGACGACATTGCAATCGGAACCAATACTATAGAAGAACACTTTGTTGTCTTAAGTAAAGTATTACGCCTCCTAGCAGAATATAGATTAGAAATTAAATTAAGCACCTTCCGAAACCTACTAATTCCGCAGATATGCAAAAATGTTACTCGAAAGCTGCCAAACCATTGCAAGCTCTGACAAAAACTATAGGGAAATTTGAGTTAAATGACAAAAGTGTAACAATATTTAATTATCTCTGTGAGAGACTGGCCTCAGCACCAGTTCTAGCCCTGTATAGTCCGACTAAGGAAACAGAACTACATTGTGACGCTTGTGCCGAAGGGTTTGGAGGAATTTTATTACAAAAACAGGATGATAATAAATTTCATCCAATCTCGTATTTTTCTCAAGCAACAACTCCAGCGGAAAGTAGGTATCATAGTTATGAATTAGAAACTCTAGCCATAATCTACTCATTGAATAAATTTAAGATTTACCTTGAAGACATACCTTTCCGAATAATAACCGATTGTAATGCCCTTACTCTAACCTTATGTAAGAAAACTGTAAATTCAAAAATTTCTAGATGGGCCCTTGAACTTGAAAATTATGACTACACAGTGAATCATCGAAGTGGTAAATACATGCCCCATGTCGATGGCTTAAGTAGATACCCCACAATAAGTCCAGAATTCAGTTACGAACCAAAAGTTTCAGTTCAGGAAAACAATAATAAGGATCGAATAGTTTCAGTTATAGATATAGATGACATAAATTTTCAGCTTCAGGTTACGCAAAATAGAGATAGCACTATAATTCAGTTAAAGAATAAGTTAGAAAGAGAACCAGTGAAAAATTTTGTATAGGAAGATGGTATTGTTTATAGAAAAGATGCTGATTTCGAATTGCTTTATGTCCCGTCAGAAATGGAAAATAATTTAATAAGAACTATTCACGAAAAATTGTGCCATTTGGGAGTTGAAAAATGTGTTACCGAAATTAAGAAACATTATTGCTTTCCAAATATGACCGCAAAAGTTGACAGGTTTATAAAAAATTTCATTAAGTGTATTACATTTAGCCTTCCGTCCCATTCCAACAATCGCTCATTGCATAGTATACCGAAAAGACCAATTCCATTCGACACATTGCATATTGACCATTTCGGACCCCTCCCCTCAGTCATTAATAAAAAGAAACACATATTGGTAGTCATTGATGGGTTCACAAAGTTTGTTAAATTGTATTCTGCAAACACAACTAGTACTAAGGAAGTTTGCGCATGCTTAACGAAATATTTTGAAAATTATAGCAACCCTAGGAGAATTGTCAGTGATAGGGGCTCATGTTTGACATCGTTGGAATTCAGTGAGCTTATGCTAAGTAATAACTGCCTCACCACAGGCAAATGGGCAAGTGGAGAGAGTAAAAAGAACAATGAAAAGTATGTTAGCAAAGATAACAGAACCATTGCTACATTCAGATTGGTGTAAACTACTCACAAAAGCGGAATATGCAATAAAAAATTCAAAACATTCGGTTACTGGGGAAGTACCATCGGTGGTACTCTTCGGTGTTCAGCAAAGAGGCTGTGATATCGACGCTTTAACGGAATTTCTAGAAGACAAATCTAATTCAAAAATAAATAGAGACTTATTAGCAATTCGGAAAGGAGTATTAGATAAAATAACTGAAAACCAAACTAAGATAAAACACTATTATGATAAAAACATTAAAAAATAAAACGAGGGGGAACGTTGTGAGTTGCTGCGGACACCGCAACTCTAAGGTTATACCCGATACTAAGTCAGTATGGCTCTCCTCCGGCAGACGCCGCTAATATTTAACGACACGACAAAGAGTGCGTGCGAGAGAGACAGAAAATCAGTCTGAGCGTGACGTCGGGCGCTGCGTAGCCACTGCAAATTGATTTGTTCCTTTTGGCTAAAAAAATGGTCTGATCTGATCCAGATTCAGCAATCTAATAGATATGGTCATTATCTATGATTCTGCGTTTTTAGTTTTCTCAAATCTGCAATATTGTGGATGCAACAGATTTTCGTCCTTTGTGGGGGCGGATGGGGGTGGGGCGAAATTCTGAGATATACGTTTTATAGTGACATCTTAAAGGAGTGTGTGCACCAAATTTGGTTACTCTAGCCTTAATAGTCTCTGAGATTTGTGGTTGCCTCAGATTTTCGTCCTTTGCGGGGGCGGAAGGGGGTGTGGCGAAATTTGGACAGGAAACGGTCAAGGTCCGATATCACAGGAGTGTGGATACCAAATTTGGTTGCTCTGGCTTTTATAGGTTCTGAGATCCTTGAACTCATATTTTGCAATTGGCAAAACCGACCATGAAACCTGTGTGTTAGAGTGAGACAGAGCGAGAAAGAGTGAAATTGTTTTCGTGATTCTGGCTGTAATAATTATACGATCTGGTTCAGATTTTGCACTCTAGAAGATATAGTCATCTTCTACGATTCTGCGTTTTTAGTTTTCTCGTATCGTCGAAATTGTGGATGCCACAGATTTTCGCCCTTTGTGGGGGCGGAAGTGGGCGGGGCAAAGTTTTGAAATATTTTTGGAGCAGTGACATATCACAGAAGTCTGGATCCAAAACATCGTTGCTCTAGCTCTTATAGTCTTTGAGCATTAGGCGCTGAAGGGGACGGACAGACGGACAGACGGACAGACGGACGGACGGACAGACAGACAGGGCTCAATCGACTCGGCTATTGATGCTGATCAAGAATATATATACTTTATAGGGTCGGAAACGATTCCTTCTGGACGTTACACACATCCACTTTTACCACAAATCTAATATACCCCAATACTCATTTTGAGTATCGGGTATAACAAATAGAATTTAAAGAAAGCGACTTTGTTCTCGTACGAAACGTTGACACTACGATAAGTACAAATAGGAAATTTATACAAAAATTTAAAGGACCATACATTTCAAAAAAAAATTTACCAAATGATCGATATGTTATAACTGACATTGATAATTGACAAGTATCTCAGGTTCCGTATGACGGTGTAATAGAAGCCTGTCGACTTCGGAAATATGTAAATTGGCGTGATCAGTGTAGAACTATCTCCTACTAATCTGTATTTTATAATTTTAGAAAAGTAACCAAATGTAAGGATCGAGGGCGATCCATTTGTCAGGATGGCCGAGCTGTAAGGTAACACATATTAACCCTAACCAACCCCATTCTAGCCCTTACCGATATTAACCCTAACCAACCCCATTCGAGCCCTTACCGATAATAACCCTAACCGATCCCGATATTATACTGCGATAAGTTTTATGCGATAAGTTTTATACGATATTATACTGCGATAAGTCGGGGGAATGATTTGGGACGATCGACAAGAGAAAAGAAAGACGTGAAATAAATAAGTTAATAAAAATTTAACTGGGCCACAACTTCAGAAGTGGGATACGCAATCCAAAGCAACTTTAAAAACGCCTACAGTTATTTAAATTTTAAACAAAGTCATTATGAACCCCGCTGCCATTGACAGCAGCAGCGTCAAAGAAGTGATCTGAGCAATGGTCCCATTCTCGAATCCGAGGGACCAAGACGCTGGGTTGTGGATTACGAAATTAGAGCGTGCTTGTTCAACTGTTGATGAAAGTGACGCCTACAAGCTACGATGCGCACGCTTATTAATGGCACCAAATTCAGAGGCAGACACATTTATGCGGCTCGACACTTCAGAAAATTATGATCAATTTAAAATCAACTTTCTGAAAACATTTGATAAGGCATGTTTGGCAACCGAATTAGTGATGCGACTTCAGAGAACTTTCTACATTCCGGCAAAAACATCCGTTATGGGGTACATTTTGCAGATGTAAGAGTTGGCGTTGCGTGCAAGTGTATGAGAGATTGAAGCAGTCCACTTTATCATCGATGGTTTCCGTGACACGTCGCCAGCCATTGCCTTGCTGTATGGAGCGAAGACTATCAATGACCTTAAGGAATTATCTAATCGATATGCGGACTTAAGAGCAAAAAACAAACCAAAGTGGAACTCATCGACTATCTCTTCGGCTTCAACTTCAGCTTCAGCACAATCTTCATTAACATCGAATGGTGAGATGCGATGCGAAGGGGTCCTGCTTCCGTTGCGGCTCTCTCAGCCACACTATAAAGAGGTGCCCGGAGAAAAAGTACACCAAATCAGCAATGGAACCGAAAACTCCCAGAGATGAAGACAGCGACGAATACCCATTTGTTCCGATATTTGACCAGGTAGGAGTATATTTTTACACTGATCCAAAACGCAAAACTTATAAAAATATTCTTTCCGCTATGTTCGACACGGGCAGCGCCGTTAATATTGTGAGAGCTTCAACATTACGATTCCAAAACATCAAAAAATACACTCTTTTACCAACTGTAGCAAGGTAATAATTAGTGAGGCATTCAACTAGTATTTAAAATAGCATACAGCGCGCATTGGTATTTACCGCACCATCGATACACTCGGCGGGAAATACCAATAGTGAGATATCGGATAAGAAACATCGATAAGAGAGTAAGTTCACTTTGTAAATGGCGATTGTGAGAGACGGACGCGCAGCTAATAAAAAAGAGTTATATCAAATCGCCGGGCTTGTGTTTTTATACCTAAACAGTTCACTCACGCACCGATATTGGTCACTACAATTCCCGGGTTAGACGGCCTACAATTTCAGAAGTGGGATACAATCAATCGCCGCCAGTGAAAAATAGCGAAAATTTTTCTTTTCTCGTCCGTCGAAGACGCCATCGCTGAAAAAAAAACATGTCGGACTTGGTCGGCACGGAGGAGTTCTCGGCCGCCCAGCTGCGCGAATGGCTGGAGTCCCTCAATCTACCAAAAGGTGGAAGCAAAGCTGCCATGGCAGCGAGACTTAACGAAATACCAGTAGAGCTGCGGGGACAGGGACCACCGGCAGCCGAAACATGCGAGAACGAGAGGGAAGATGAGGCAGCCGCAGATCAAGACTCGACGAAGAGCGAACGCAAAGAGAAGAACGAAAAAGCACCGCAAGCGCCTGGGCACAACAACAACCACGGCGAATATCGAGCAGAGGTTGAAATGTTAAAATTGCAAATCGAGCTGCTGAAGCTGCAGAGCAAGAGGGAGAAGGAAGGGAGAGGAGAGAACACAACACCAGCCGCCAACAATGACGCTGGCGTCATGTTGCTAAATGCTGCCAAAGACATGTTGCCAACATATCATGGCAACATTTCTGGAAACAACGATGACGTCACAACTTGGATCGCGCAGTTTAAGGCCGTCGCAAAAGTGAACAAACTGAAGGATGAGAAGCTACTAATGCTGCTAATGTCGAAGCTTAAGGACAAAGCATTGGTGTGGCTGCATTCGAGTCCGGAGCACATGTCGCTGCCAATCGATCAGTTGTTGAACGTCATGGAAGAAACTTTCCATCCCAAGGAAAGCAAACTGTTGCTCCGTCGCAAGTTCGAGTCCCGTTCATGGGCACGTGGCGAGGAGTTCTCGATGTACTTCAACGCCAAAGTGTCGCTGGCATCCCGCATAGTCATTGACGACGAGGAGTTTATTGACGGAGTCATCGAAGGTATCCCAGATGTAGGCCTGCGTAGGCAAGCCCACATGCAGTGCTTTGGCGCTCCATATCAACTACTCAAGGCGTTCGAGAAGATCATGCTGCCAAAGAAGTACGGTTCAACTGAAGGGGCAAACACTGGAGCCTCGCCAACACCCATTCGCTGCTACAACTGCAACTCTTTGGGCCACGTGGCAGGGGAGTGCCGCAAGCCCAAGCGCGAAAGAGGAGCGTGCTACGGATGCGGCAGCATGAGTCACCAGGTGTCACACTGTGACGAAAAGAAGTACAAGGTACATAACGATTATATATACAAATTTAATATATACATTAGCAATTCCAATAACAAATGCTTGTCCTTAGATTGCCTCATCGACTCAGGGAGCCCAATAAGTTTTATGAAGTTATCGTGTCTAGAGCACCAGTCGGAAAATAACCTAAATAAAGTGGAAGAGCGCTCACGATTAAGTTCGAACGAAATCAAAGAAGATGATTTAAGTTTATATAAGTTTAACAAAGACAAGAAAAACAGAGAAATTGAATTTATTTTGAATAAAAATGCGGATTACGCTTATGTTGGACTAAACAATAGCAAACTTAACATCTTTGGTAAAATACCCAGTTTTGTAATTATTAACAAAAATCGAATCAACTTTGAATTACTAGTAGTGGCAGACGAGTCGATGGGCTATGAGGCTGTGTTAGGTAGGGATTTTATGAATTTATGCAAATTTAAAATTGTAAGTGACATTTGCAAGGAGAAGGAGAGTGAGACAAAAAATGAGTGTTTAGAAGAAAATGAGTGTTTAGGAGAAAATGAGTGTTTAGGAGAAAATGAGTGTTTAGAAAAAAATGAGTGTTTAGGAGAAAATGAGTGTTTAGAAAAAAATGAGTGTTTAGGAGAAAATGAGCGTTTAGGAGAAAATGAGTGTTTAGAAAAAAATGAGTGGAAAATAGAGAATGAGCGTTTAGGAGAATATGAGTGTGAAGTAAAAGATGAGGGTGATAAAGAGAATAAGCATGAAGTAGAAAGTGAAGGCAAGGTAGAAAATGAGTGTTCTGCAATGGTTGAGTGTCTGGAAGACAGCGATACCTGCGAGAGCGTAAAAACCAATTTCAACGAACTATCAAGCCAGTATCCAGACAAAGAAAACGACTGGGAGTTGAAAGTAGGGACAGATTGTAGCCAAGAACTGGCAGGACGACTTAAATACATGTTTAGGACAGCGTATGTAAACGCAGAAAGACCAAACTTACCACAAACCAAGTGGGAAATGAAGTTGAATTTCGAACACGAAAAACCGTTTCATTGCCCACCTAGAAGACTGTCGTATAGCGAAAAAGCCCAAGTACAGAAAATGATAGACGATTACACAGAAAAAGGTTACATCAGAACCAGTGAGTCAGAATACGTTTCGCCTATAGTACTGGTAAAAAAGAATTCGGGAGAGTTGAGACTGTGCGTCGATTATCGCACACTTAATAAAGGAATGATAAAGGACAATTACCCAACACCTCTTATAGACGACCTACTAGATAAACTGTCAGGGAAAAGACTTTTCACCAAGTTAGACCTGAAGAATGGATACTTCCACGTATTTATGCATAAAGATTCAGTTAAATACACATCGTTCACGACCCCCATGGGACAATACGAATGGTTGAGGATGCCGTTCGGGTTACGAAATGCATCGGCGGTGTTTCAAAGATTCACAAACAAAATTTTTGCAGACATGGTAAAGGAAGACAAAGTTATAATATACATGGACGATATTATGGTAGCAACAAAAGATAGTGATAGTCACATGGAAATTTTACAAGAAGTGATGAGACGATTGGTAGAGAATAAACTTGAATTAAGGATTGATAAATGCGAATTCTTACAGTCAGAAGTTAAGTACCTGGGCTATTCCATATCGGGTAACGGAATTAAACCAGATACGAAGGGATTACAGGCAGTAAAAGGGTTCCCAGTCGCCACGAAAACGAACGAAGTTCAGAGTTTCTTAGGGTTATGTTCTTACTTTAGACGGTTCGTAAAAGATTTTTCTACGAAAGCTAAGCCCCTTTATGATTTGGTCAAAAAAGACAGGAAGTTTGAATTCGGTATCGTAGAACTAGAATGTTTCGAACAACTCAAAAGTAATTTGTTGGAAGCACCGATCTTGGCACTTTACAATCCCAGAGATCCGACAGAATTACATTGCGATGCAAGTTCGTTAGGTTTCGGGTCAATTCTAATGCAGAAGAAGGGTGATGGCAGAATGCACCCGGTGTTCTATTTCTCCAAGCGGACAACAATTACCGAAGCAAAATACCACAGCTTTGAACTGGAGACACTAGCGATAATTTATGCACTACAACGGTTTAGAGTATACGTGCAAGGCATACCCTTCAAAATAGTGACAGACTGCAACGCGCTAACTATGACTCTAAACAAAAAAGAACTCAATCCACGCATTGCCCGCTGGGCGTTAGAGTTACAAAATTATGACTACAAGTTAGAACACAGGTCAGGAAGCAGAATGCAACACGTAGATGCGGTAAGCAGAGCTGTTCAGATACTCACGGTAGACACAAACACCTTTGAAGAAAATTTAATTATATGCCAAAACAGAGATAACAAACTGATGGAGCTGAGAGAAACGTTACAGAAATCAGAACACAAACATTATGAGATGAGAAACGGAATAATATACAGGAAAAAAGATAACAATACTATCCTATTCTGCGTACCCGAGGAAATGGAAGGCCACGTACTCTATAAGTACCACGATGAACTAGGGCACGTCGGTATAGACAAGATGACCGACGCTATATCGAAAAGCTACTGGATCTCAAACGTAAGGTATAAAGCCAAGCGACACATTGAAAACTGTCTAAAATGCATAGCGTACTCCGCAAAACACGGAAAAGAGGAAGGGTTTTTACACAACATACCAAAAGGGTCAGGACCATTCGAGGTAGTACATATCGACCATTTCGGGCCAGTCGACAAAGGCAGGGCCAACAAACATGTTTTAGTAGTAATAGACGCGTTCACCAAATTCGTAAGACTTTATACGACCAAAACCACTAGCACAAAGGAAGCAGTAATTGCAATGAAAGATTATTTCCGAGCTTACAGTAGACCCAGATGCATTGTGTCAGACAGAGGAAGCTGTTTCACGTCAAAAGAGTTTGAAGAATTCTTAGAACAGAGCAATGTTAAACACGTAAAGATAGCAACAGGGTCGCCACAGGCCAACGGGCAGGTAGAAAGGGTGAACAGAAGTTTGGGACCCATGATTGCAAAGCTTGTTGACCCGGAAAAAGGATTACATTGGGATATGGTAGTGGAAACAGTAGAACACGCGATGAACAACACAATTCAAAGAACAATTAATGAACACCCGAGCAGAATGTTGTTTGGGGTCGTACAAAAAGGAAAGGTTTCAGATTTACTAAAAGATCATCTAGACGAACTAACCGAACAACGGGCAACAAGGGATATAGAAAAGATTAGAGCAGTAGCAGGCACTCATCAGGAAAAAATACAGTCTTATAACAAACAAGCAGCAGATTCAAAGCGAAGGGAGCCACACGTGTACGTAGATAATGATCTAGTTATGGTGAGAAATTTCGACACTCATACAGGGGTGTCTAAAAAGCTTATCCCGAAGTTCAAAGGACCTTATAAGATATCAAAGGTGTTAAAAAATGATAGGTATTTGCTAGAAGATGTAGAGGGATTTCAACAATCAAGGATCCCGTATAAAGGAGTTTGGGCGGTGGCAAATATGAAGCCGTGGATTGAAAATGGTAATAATGCAAATGTCACAGGGAATCAAAATGAAGAAAATGATTGTAACACGTAAACTTAGAATGTTAAGAGTAAACCACACCCAACTGTAATAAATCAACCTATCTAGAAACTAACTTAAATGTAAGGAGTTCAGGAGCACTCCGGTCAGGATGGCCGAATTGTAGCAAGGTAATAATTAGTGAGGCATTCAACTAGTATTTAAAATAGCATACAGCGCGCATTGGTATTTACCGCACCATCGATACACTCGGCGGGAAATACCAATAGTGAGATATCGGATAAGAAACATCGATAAGAGAGTAAGTTCACTTTGTAAATGGCGATTGTGAGAGACGGACGCGCAGCTAATAAAAAAGAGTTATATCAAATCGCCGGGCTTGTGTTTTTATACCTAAACAGTTCACTCACGCACCGATATTGGTCACTACAATTCCCGGGTTAGACGGCCTACACAACGAACCTCCGTAGTGTCAGCGGCTCACTTCTTTTCACTTACGGAAAAATTTACCTACACATAAGCTATCACGACATTAAAAAAATATTATTTTGTTTTACATTATGCCAGATGAATACATGTCAGAAGATTTGCTATTAGGTAGACCCTTTTTGAAGAAGTATAAGTTAAAATTATCATTTTATGAACATCATAAGCCCAAGACAAATAAAATTGAAAATATAAATTTCAAATTAAGTGAAAAAAAAAACATTTCGCCTAGCATGATTGTTTCCAACGATATAGCCTTAGATCAACTAACTCCCACGCATCCGGTTAAAAAAACACCAATTAATAATTCAGAAACATTAGGCCATAGATTGGACAAAATAGGGAATGAGACAGCAGGTAGCATTAAAAAAAACAACCCGAATAACAGTGAACTTCCGATAAGCAGTGCGCTTCTAGATGTAATTGAGCAAGCTTCCGATATTCAGAATATTTACAATATAGAACAAATTGACATTGAGCATTAGAATATTGATTACAAACTTAGTGAAAACTCGCGTAGTGAAATCCGAACATTAATTGAACTAAATTATTTAGACCTGCCCAACATACCAGCCATTGAACATAAGTATGAAATGAAGATAAAAATTATGTCCCAAGCCCCAATATATTCAACACCAAGAAAGCTTTTATATCATGACAAAAGAGTAGTTGACACACTTATTGAAGAATTGCTGGCTGAAGGCCATATCAGACCAAGTGATTCCCCTTATACCTCTGCAATTGTACTTGTAATAAACAAATCTGGTGAGAAAAGGCTGTGCGTTGATTATAGACAATTGAATAAGATAACAGTAAGGGTTGGGTACCCATTGCCACTTATAAATGATTGCATAGAGAGAATGGAAGGACTCTTACTTCACGTCAGAACACTTCACAGTCCAAGTTCAACAGGAACTGGAGTTCCTGTGTGTAAAACTGATTCTTCCCGCTTTCGCTATATTCATTACTTGCTCGTATATCCCACCTTCTTCGGATATATCAATTTATGAGCAGCACTTGTCCGCTTTAACCGCTGTTGCTTCCTCGCTATCTGATAAAGATCGTATGATAGTTCTTGGTGACTTCAACTTGCCAGGAACTGTTTGGTCTTCGGTAAACGAGTCTAGTATCCTAGTGCCCATGTCACGACATGACCTTGTTGACGGCTTGACTGACCTGTCCCTGTCTCAAGTCAATCATGTGAAAAATTCCTTGGGTCGATTGCTTGATCTATGCTTTGTATCGGATCCGACCATAGTGTTGTTAACCCGAGCCCTTCCGCTCACTATACCTGAAGACGCCTACCACCCTACTTTCGAGGTGTCGCTAGATATAGGACCAACTGTATTGGATCGGTCGAGTAGACTACCTGAACGTGTCCGCTGCTTTCGTAAAGCCGAGTTTGCGAAGCTTAATAACCTAATTAGCGATTTTGATTGGTCCGCTTTGTACTTGTGCACTGATGTGACAAAAGGCACAAACATTTTTTACAATGCTCTTGGCACATTTTTTGATTCTTGTGTCCCGCTTTCTTGTCCGATTAGATCTGGAAAACCCCCTTGGTTTACCAAAGAGTTATCCAGTCTAAAAAACTTAAAATCAAGACTTTATAAAAAATTTCAAGAAGTGGTCTCTCATACTTCTCACTCTCGTTATGTAATAGCTCGGTCAAACTTTTCAGTTCTTAATGCTCAATGCTATAAGAACTACCTATCTCGTTGCAGGATACGTTTTTCTCAGGACCCTAAACAGTTTTACTGCTTCGTAAACAGTAAGCGTAGAACGTCCGCACTATCATTTTGTAATACGTCGGCAAATAATGATCAGGCAATTGCCGATCTTTTTGCCCAGTTTTTCCAAACCACCTAATCTGAGGAACGCTACTCTGGTCAACCGTACCCATACGGATTACCGAGGTCGAACGGCATTTTCAGTCCCTTGTTAAATGAATATTCCCTACTTCATGATCTTCGACTAGTTAAGCCGGTGTTTTCACCGTGTCCAGACGGGGTTCCAGGTTGTGTACTCAGGTACTGCGCCGAGGCTCTGTGTGGACCATTGCTTAAACTATTCACCCTGTCTATTGATTCCTCTTGCTTCCCCCCAATCTGGAAGGAATCGTTTATAATTCCTCTCCATAAAAAAGGTAGCAAGTCTGATGAAAAAAATTATAGAGGTATAGCAAAGTTATCCGCTATTCCCAAATTGTTTGAGAAGGTTTTAACTCCGCACTTGCAACATCTCTGCAAGTCACTTATATCTCCAACTCAGCATGTTGGCGGCGATCAACCACCACGAACTTGTTGGAGTTTACGTCTTTCATTATTAAAGGCTTTCAAGGTAACTTACAGACGGATGTTATTTACACCGACTTTAGTAAAGCATTCGACTCTGTAAACCATTCCCTTTTAGCACATAAACTTGACCTTTTAGGGTTTCCGCCCAACCTCCTGAGATAGTTTTCTAGCTATCTTTGTTCTAGGTCTCAAAGAGTCCTCTTCAAAAACTCCCTCTCTTTACCAGTAAAGGTTTCTTCGGTAGTACCACAGGGCAGCCATCTAGGCCCCTTACTCTTCACAATCTTTATTAATGACTTGCCTTCAGTATTAACATACTCTCGAGTACTTATGTATGCGGATGATGTTAAACTCTGTGTCCAGTACAAGGACATTTCATTTCATTCTCGCTTGCAATCCGATCTCAATAGCTTTCAGTCATGGTGTTGTGCAAACTTGTTACACCTTAATGCCTCGAAATGCAAAGTTATGATATTTCATCGTTCTAGCCCTTTGTTGGCTCCATACACCCTATTTGGGGGTTCTCTTGAGAGAATTACCCTGGTGGATGATCTGGGTGTTATGTTAGACCCCAAGTTAAAGTTTTCCGAACACATTTCTACCATGGTAAATAAATCCATGGGCGTGCTTGGGTTTATAAAGAGGTGGTCAAAGGAATTTGACGACCCCTATATAACAAAGACTCTCTATACCTCGCTTGTTCGTCCGATCTTAGAATAGTACACCAGGACCGTATAGAATCAGTACAGAAAAACTTTTTACTCTTTGCTCTGCGGGGCCTTAACTGGGATGCGGGTGTAAGACTCCCATCTTACTCTAGTAGACTATTATTAGTAAACCTCCCATCCTTAGTTAACCGTAGAATAATGCTTGGTGTGATATTTATGCACAACTTGATCAGGGGTGACATAGACAGCCCTGATCTGTTGAGCCGCATAAACTTCACGATTCCTGTTAGACTGACTAGAAATTTTATACCGTTGTTCCTTCCACTTTGTAGATCGAATTATTCCTTGCATGAACCGTTTAGGGTCTTATGCTCGGATTATAATTCCCTCTACCATATTATATCCAATACTAATTCTCTTCCTCTTATTAAATTATTAATCCTTACACACCTTTCGATTAATTAGTAACTGTAGTGGTATTTGTATTTTGATTGCATGCTTAGTTTCTTAGTGAGTTTAGTGCTAATTTTCCTCGAATGTTAGTCTAATATCTATCTTTCTTGCATGTTCGCGTTTGGTTCGGCTACGCACCGCGCGTCATGCGGCAGCGCCCCTCGGTCGGTTGAGCGGGAGAAGGGCTGCGTTTTGCCTGGGATCCGCGCGTAACAGCCTTCTGCTGGTGTCACACGGTCCACTTGACGGTGCAGTAACTGCATCGCCCCTTGAAAGATGCAGTCATTGCATGTCAACGTCCAAGAAAAAAAAAAAAAAAACCTCAAAGACTATAAGAGCTAGAGCAACGACATAATATGTCACTGTTACAAGTATATTTCAAAACTTCGCCCCGCCCCCTTTCCGCCAACACAAAGAACGACAATCTGTGGCTTCCACAATTTCAAAGATACGATAAAACCAAAAACGCAGAATCGTAGAGAAAGACCATATCTTTTAGACTGCAGAATCTGAATTGGATCGTATTATTATTCTAGCCAGCATCAAGAAAACAATTTCATTTTTTCTCGCCCTTTCTCGCGGCTTTGCTTAGAGTAAAACATTAGCGACTGGATCTCAGAGACTATAAAAGCTAGAGCAACCAAATTTGGTATCCACACTCCTGTGATATCGGACCTTGACCGTTTTGTGTCAAAATATCGCCGCACCCCCTTCCGCCCCCGCAAAGGACGAAAATCTGGGGCAACCACAAATCTCAGAGACTATTAAGTCTAGAGTAACCAAATTTGGTATCCGCTTCTGTTAGATCTCACTATAAAACGTATTTCTCAGAATTTCGCCCCACCCCTTTCCGCCCCCACAAAGGACGAAAAACTGTTGCATTGATAATATTGAGGATACAAGAAAACTAAACGCAGAATCATAGAGAATGACCATATCTATCCGGTTGCTGAATCTGGATCAGATCAGATAATTTTTATAGCCAAAAGGAACAAATCGATTTGCAGTGGCTACGCAGCGCCCGACGTCACGCTCAGACTGATTTTCTGTCTCTCTCGCACGCACTCTTTGTCGTGTCGTTTAATATTAGCGCCGTCTGCCGGAGGAGAGCCATACTGACTTTGTATCGGGTATAACTGTAGGTGTCCGGTGTCGGGTAGAGTGGGGGTGGGGTAGGGAGAGATCGCGTCACGAGCTCGAGCCTTGGGAGCAAAGACAATAAAATTAAGTTTCGCGTGCGGTTCAAGGTTCAGACGGAAGAAATTTACAGAGAAATTACAGTTTAGGGAGATGAGTCAGCAGAACGAATTCGAGCGGGAGTTGCTTGCGGTGTCATTGCAACTCGGTATGCCCACCCTTCCTTGATCGCACCGGTCCAAATAGGCTGAGTAATGGGTAACGATCCCTAAAATAAACGCTCTACTTCTGCTAGGTTACGTCATCTCGGCTCCACATGATCCTTAATAACGGCAACAATTAATGGGGGTATTCATTACAAACAGTTTATTCATTAAACTTTTCTACAAGCTCTCATGGCTGCTAAGGGGTTATATATATATAAAGGCTACTAAAGTCATAAGGATAATATGTTCAAACGAGGGGGAACGTTGTGAGTTGCTGCGTACACCGCAACTCTACAGTTATACCCGATACTAAGTCAGTATGGCTCTCCTCCGGCAGACGCCGCTAATATTAAACGACACGACAAAGAGTGCGTGCGAGAGAGACAGAAAATCAGTCTGAGCGTGACGTCGGGCGCTGCGTAGCCACTGCAAATTGATTTGTTCTTTTTGGCTACAAAATCGATTCGATCTGCTCCAGATTCAGCAACCGGATAGATATGGTCATTATCTATGATTCTGCGTTTTTAGTTTTCTCGAATCTGCAATATTGTGGATGCATCAGATTTTCGTCCTTTGTGGGGGCGGATGGGGGTGGGGCGAAATTCTGAGATATACGTTTTATAATGAGATCTAACTGGAGTGCGGATATCAAATTTGGTTACTCTAGCGTTAATAGACTCTGAGATTTGTGGATACCACCAGATTTTCGTCTTTTGCGGGGGCGGAAGGGGATGTGGCGAACTTTTGAAAACAAACTCGTCAAGGTCCGATATATTAGGATTGTGGATACCAAAATTTGGTTGCTCTAGCTTTTATAGTCTCTGAGATCTAGGCGCTAATGTTTTACTCTAAGCAAAGCCGCCTATGCTACGTGTGTGTTAGAGAGAGACAGGGCGAGAAAAAATGAAATTGTTTTCTTGATGCTGGCTATAATAATAATACGATCCAATTCAGATTCTGTAGTCTAAATGATACGGTCATTCTCTACGATTCTGCGTTTTTGGTTTTCTCGTATCTTTAAAATTGTGGATGCCACAGATTTTCGCATTTTGTGGGGGCGGAAGTGGGCGGTGCGAAGTTTTGAAATATTTTTGTAGCAGTGACATATCACAGAAGTCTGGATCCAAAACATCGTTGCTCTAGCTCTTATAGTCTTTGAGCATTAGGCGCTGAAGGGGACGGACAGACGGACAGACGGACGGACGGACAGACAGACATGGCTCAATCGACTCGGCTATTGATGCTGATCAAGAATATATACTCTTTAAGGGTTCGGAAACGATTCGTTCTGGACGTTACACACATCCACTTTTACCAAAAATCTAATACACCCCAATACTCATTTTGAGTATCGGGTATAAAAACAGATTATCCTCAGTAGGTGCCGAACTCGTAGGCCTTAAAAAGACCTGTGAACTATGTCTTAAATATAATTACAACGAGGGGGAACGTTGTGAGTTGCTGCGGACACCGCAACTCTAAGGTTATACCCGATACTAAGTCAGTATGGCTCTCCTCCGGCAGACGCCGCTAATATTTAACGACACGACAAAGAGTGCGTGCGAGAGAGACAGAAAATCAGTCTGAGCGTGACGTCGGGCGCTGCGTAGCCACTGCAAATTGATTTGTTCCTTTTGGCTAAAAAAATGGTCTGATCTGATCCAGATTCAGCAATCTAATAGATATGGTCATTATCTATGATTCTGCGTTTTTAGTTTTCTCAAATCTGCAATATTGTGGATGCAACAGATTTTCGTCCTTTGTGGGGGCGGATGGGGGTGGGGCGAAATTCTGAGATATACGTTTTATAGTGACATCTTAAAGGAGTGTGTGTACCAAATTTGGTTACTCTAGCCTTAATAGTCTCTGAGATTTGTGGTTGCCTCAGATTTTCGTCCTTTGAGGGGGCGGAAGGGGGTGTGGCGAAATTTGGACAGGAAACGGTCAAGGTCCGATATCACAGGAGTGTGGATACCAAATTTGGTTCCTCTAGCTCTTATGGGTTCTGAGATCCTTGAACTCATATTGTGCAATTGGCAAAACCGACCATGAAACCTGTGTGTTAGAGAGAGACAGAGCGAGAAAGAGTGAAATTGTTTTCTTGATTCTGGCTATAATAATTATACGATCTGGTTCAGATTTTGCACTCTAGAAGATATAGTCATCTTCTACGATTCTGCGTTTTTAGTTTTCTCGTATCGTCGAAATTGTGGATGCCACAGATTTTCGCCCTTTGTGGGGGCGGAAGTGGGCGGGGCAAAGTTTTGAAATATTTTTGGAGCAGTGACATATCACAGAAGTCTGGATCCAAAACATCGTTGCTCTAGCTCTTATAGTCTTTGAGCATTAGGCGCTGAAGGGGACGGACAGACGGACAGACGGACGGACGGACAGACAGACAGGGCTCAATCGACTCGGCTATTGATGCTGATCAAGAATATATATACTTTATAGGGTCGGAAACGATTCCTTCTGGACGTTACACACATCCACTTTTACCACAAATCTAATATACCCCAATACTCATTTTGAGTATCGGGTATAATAAGCTGCAATTAAGATTAATTATATATATAAACGAGGGGGAACGTTGTGAGTTGCTGCGGACACCGCAACTCTACGGTTATACCCGATACTAAGTCAGTATGGCTCTCCTCCGGCAGACGCCGCTAATATTTAACGACACGACAAAGAGTGCGTGCGAGAGAGACAGAAAATCAGTCTGAGCGTGACGTCGGGCGCTGCGTAGCCACTGCAAATTGATTTGTTCCTTTTGGCTATAAAAATGATCTGATCTGATCCAGATTCAGCAATCTAATAGATATGGTCATTATCTATGATTCTGCGTTTTTAGTTTTCTCAAATCTGCAATATTGTGGATGCAACAGATTTTCGTCCTTTGTGGGGGCGGATGGGGGTGGGGCAAAGTTTTGAAATATTTTTGGAGCAGTGACATATCACAGAAGTCTGGATCCAAAACATCGTTGCTCTAGCTCTTATAGTCTTTGAGCATTAGGCGCTGAAGGGGACGGACAGACGGACAGACGGACGGACGGACAGACAGACAGGGCTCAATCGACTCGGCTATTGATGCTGATCAAGAATATATATACTTTATAGGGTCGGAAACGATTCCTTCTGGACGTTACACACATCCACTTTTACCACAAATCTAATATACCCCAATACTCATTTTGAGTATCGGGTATAAAAATGCATGATGAAAGATCTTATTAGACTAGGGTCAACTAATTATAAAGAGTATATTCAGGAATAATGGTAAGTACGTTACACAAATAGAAATATAATCGAATCGTTTTCAGTTTAAATGCAAAAACAGGGGACGGATGGATGCATCTTTAAAGTGCACAGCAATTGCTTGTGGGGTAATCCCAATCATAAGTTCGGTTATCGATAGATTCGGAATTGCAGAAAGTTACATTGCTTGCGAAAGAGCAGAACAAAAGAAACACGTGAACAATTGGATTGGTCAGCGCTACAGTACGGCTGGGAAGTTTACGGTCGAGGCATGGAACCTTTAATGTCGCTTCGAATCGCGTAAAATTCTGAATTCACATATAGCAGACGTTCATAGGTTATCACTCACATTACGATCAAATCCAACGATGAAAGCGCTTCCATGTGGTCGATGAGGGTGGCTGAAAACTTGTAAATATCAGTGTGTTAGAGTAGATAGGCGATATGCGCGAGTATTAGTTTTAGTTCCTTTCCTTCTAGCTGCACATTTCTTTATGATAATCCAAAAAAACCGAATCACACGAATTTAACTTGTAATGTTAATCCTAGGGTCAGTAAAATAGTGGGGTTGCAAAGTATTAATCCAATATGAAGAAATGCATGGGCATAGCCATCATGATCGAGACACCGAATGACTTCATCAGCAACGCAAACAGTATGACGGCACCGGTAATTGTCTTCTCCTTTAGCGTTACTGTTCGTATGCGGGCAGCGTAAGCGACGTGGCAATAACGAAAGTCTCTGAAGAAGGAATCGTAAACTTCACACATACATATGTAAGTCACTGCACGCGTAGATATAAGCCCATCGACCGTTTTTCACTGGTGTAGGCCGAGCAAGGCTTGTATGTGTGTGGACCCACGCCGGTACACCCTGCGGTAAATACAGTGTTGCTCACATGTATGCAGACGCCACGCCGAAAGAAGATTTGGGGTCGAAGAATTGTTCCTTTCACTGCACTGTCTTGAATATTTTCTTCAGACGTCCGTCTGGGATCGCGAGTACAATTGGAAAGAGATGCACAAGCCACTCTCCTTCCGCTTGAGCCCTTGGTTCTCTCATTCCCCTTTTCTCACAACACCTTGAGAGTTGCCGCTGTTAACTTGTGTCATTTTTTTGCTTGCGCGTATCTGCCCAAAAGGTGCAAGGTGCATGTATAAGGGAAGGGGAAACCGTGGGACGGTTATGCGATATTTTTGGTTGGACAGGCGCCACTACACAAGGTAACCCACTTCTTATCTGCCAACGTAGTTCGACAACAGATTCAACAAACGAAGGAAAACAGCGAGTTTAGCCGACTTAAAGGCGTTCCACGGAGTGGACCACCCCGAGGAGAACCCGACGACGCTGGAGAGACCCGAATAACCTGCCGACTTCGCAAGGGCCACTTGCGGTAGCGCGATACCGTAACGTCCTCGCCCCGAAAGGTGCGCGACCCACGAAACCGTAAGCTACGTATACATGTAGTAGTTTAAGTTGCTTGATGGCAACGAGTAACATTTATTTGATAAGTATGTTGGACTTAAAATTATAACAGCTCCAAGTTTTACATTAAGTGTGTTTGTGAGTAATTATATGCGTGTACGTCTGATGCGTGGCTGAACTGACAACTGAGTGATCTCTCTCTCTTGCTATCGGCTCTCTCAGAGCCGATTACTGCTCTATCCCGACAACACGACGAAAACACGACCGCGTCGTGTCTCTCTCTTTCCTTCGTTTCCTACATTCGGCTGTCCTGACGGACCATTTGCCTCGGATGGGTCTAGCCAAGGTTTCATATATTCTGAAACTGTAGAGGTCTTATAGGGACCCTCAGTATCCACAATCTTCTCGACTTCGTACCTTCCGTGATTCTTTACCCTAACCACCCTATACGGCCCTAGATACTTTCCTTTTAGCTTTAATCCAGTACCATACTGAGTACGCTTGTACGCTTGTAAGCTAGTAGCTAGCTCATTAACCTCATACTGTCTATCTAGTTTCCTTTTTAAGTCAAAACTCTTCTTGTTTTCCTGCTGTAACCGTGCGATGTTTTCAACTACTTCCTTTCTAATTTTTTCGCGGCCCTTGTTCAACTCTTCGATAAGTGATTCTTCCAATATTTCTTTTATTTTTGGATCCATTCCTATACGCATGTCTAGCCCAGTCAATATTTTGAAAGGTGTTACCTTGGTACTTCGCGGCTCAACACTGTTGATCATTTGCTGTACTTTTCCTAGATGCTTATACCAACTACCGGAATTACCCTGACACAATTTCGACAGCACCACTATCTTGTGCATCCTTTTGACTTGACCATTCGTACGTGGAACGCCTGTGGCAATCATTAAATGCTGTATTTTCTGCCTCTCACAATATTCACGAAACAAATTGGACATAAACGCTGCACCTCTATCCGTCACTATTCTGTTCGGATTACCAAAACTAGTCCCCTGAATTTCCAAACACTTAACGACCTCTTCAACGCCTGTACTACGAGTAGAATATAACCAAACAAACTTAGAAAATCCATCAACGACAACCAGTATATAATTGTACCTTTTTTTAGTCATTTCCATTGGTCCAACGTGATCAATGTGATACGTTTGTAACGGCCCATCACCCTTGTCTATTGGTTGCAAATAACCCTCACGTTTTCCTGTCTTTTCATTGACAATGATACACTCGACACAACTATTTATTACGCGCTATACTTTGTCTTTTAACTTCGGAATATAATACGGCTTTTCAATGATATCTTGTGTCTTTTTAACTGAAAAATGTCCTTGCTTATAACCTATTGATATAATCTCATTTTCCAACTGAGCTGGTACTACGATAAGCTCCTTATCCGGATCCTTAAACAAAATCTGATTCTGAATATAATAATCCTCATATTCCTTGTCCTCCACAATACTTTTGACAGCCTTAACCCAATCGTCGTTTAGCTGAGCTTCTTTCAAACGATGAGCTATACTTTCGGTAACCATAAAACAAGATACACGACTCAACGCGTCAACGTGCCTCATCTTCGTTCCTGAGCGATGTTCTATAACATAATTAAAATCTTGTAGGTACATGGCCCAACGTGCTACTCTCAAAGGAACGTCTTTCTTTTTGATCGTCATTGTAAATGCATTACAATCTGTGACAATTTTGAACTTTATACCCAAAACGTATACACGCCATTTCGCTAAAGCTTCGATAATTGCCAGAACCTCAAGGTCATAAGCAGGATATTTCTCTTCACATGGCTTAGTCCTACGGCTCATATATTGAACTGGATGGAATTGGCTGTCTTCCAAACTCTTTTGCAGTAATACGGCTTGATATCCCCATTTTAATGGGGATTAAATTCATTAAATTCAAATTTAACATCCTTCCGCAGTAGATCTGACAATGGTTTTGCAATAACCCTCAATAAACTTTCGGAAATAAGAAGTCAATCCTATGAAACGCTGCACTGCTTTTTTATCAACCGGCACTGGTAACTTTTCGACTGCCCTCGTCTTCTCATCACTTGGTCTTATCGTATATTTTTCTATTATATACCCCAGAAAATTAACCTTTTGTCGTAACAGCTGACACTTTCTCCAATTTATACGTAGCCCATTAATTTCCGCTATCTTCAGTACTTTTCTATACTATATCTTGACTACAAATAATAACGTCATCCATATAGACTGCTGCTTCATTATTCTTTACCAAATCTCTCAACACAGCCATTATAAATCTGGTAAACACCGCTGGAAAATTTGAAAATCCGAATGGTACATATAAAAATTCGAACTGAGCGTGACGTCGGGCGCTGCGTAGCCACTGCAAATCGATTTGTTCCTTTTGGCTATAAAAATGATCTGATCTGATCCAGATTCAGCAATCTGATAGATATGGTCATTATCTATGATTCTGCGTTTTTAGTTTTCTCAAATCTGCAATATTGTGGATGCAACAGATTTTCGTCCTTTGTGGGGGCGGAAGGGGGTGGGGCGAAATTTTGAGATATACGTTTTATAGTGAGATCTAACAGGAGTGCGGATACTAAATTTGGTTACTCTAGCTTTAATAGTCTCTGAGATTTGTGAATATCCCCAGATTTACATCCTTTGCGGGGGCGGAAGGGGGTGTGGCGAAATTTTGAAACAAACTCGTCTCGGTCCGATATATTAGGAGTGAGGATACCAAATTGAGATCTAGGCGCTAGTGTTTTACTCTAAGCAAAGCCGCCTATGCTACGTGTGTGTTAGAGAGAGACAGGGCGAGAAAAAATGAAATTGTTTTCTTGATGCTGGCTATAATAATAATACGATCCAATTCAGATTCCGCAGTCTAAAAGATATGGTCATTCTCTACGATTCTGCATTTTTGGTTTTCTCGTATCTTTAAAATTGTGGATGCCACAGATTTTCGCCCTTTGTGGGGGCGGAAGTGGGCGGGGCAAAGTTTTGAAATATTTTTGTAGCAGTGACATATCACAGAAGTCTGGATCCAAAACATCGTTGCTCTAGCTCTTATAGTCTTTGAGCATTAGGCGCTGAAGGGGACGGACAGACGGACAGACGGACGGACGGACAGACAGACAGGGCTCAATCGACTCGGCTATTGATGCTGATCAAGAATATATATACTTTATGGGGTCGGAAACGATTCCTTCTGGACGTTACACACATCCACTTTTACCACAAATCTAATATACCCCAATACTCATTTTGAGTATCGGGTATAAAAACGAAGGTTTTGATTTTTGCTGTGTTTGCTGCCGTCTGCCGTCGTTTTGTCGCTCCAGCTCTCTTGAATGTCTGCTCACACTAATGCGCCTTCTTCTTCTCTCGCACTTATAGGCCAGACTGCAATTCAATTTCGCATCGCGACCGATCTCTTCTGTCTCCAGTCTCGTGTTCACCAAAATTTCCAAATACACGTACAAATCTCACTTGCAAATGTTGTTGTCTTGGGCTTATTTTCGGACGAGCCCCCAATTTGTAGTAGTTTAAGTTGCTTGATGGCAACGAGTAACATTTATTTGATAAGTATTTTGGACTTAAAATTATAACAGCTCCAAGTTTTACATTAAGTGTGTTTGTGAGTAATTATATGCGTGTACGTCTGATGCGTGGCTGAACTGACAACTGAGTGATCTCTCTCTCTTGCTATCGGCTCTCTCAGAGCCGATTACTGCTCTATCCCGACAACACGACGAAAACACGACCGCTTCGTGTCTCTCTCTTTCCTTCGTTTCTTACATACATCACCTTATGGGATTAGATGAGCACTACACCCAATGTAAACATCTTCTTACTCGCACCGCTCAAGCAGGATAGGGTGAGGGTATTAATACTTCTAGTTAAGACAGGCAGGTTCTAACCGACAGGCATTTTCTCCCTAGAATCGACTGAAGACATGAAGCGTCTAAGAGACGGAAGGCAAGCTCGGCCCCTAGGGGCAAATGGTGATACGACGGGACACCCTAGCGGAGACCAGCAGCCTGAAATCCCGGCACCTGCCGACGAACCAACGGCAAACCGGACTCGCGGCTGGATCGTCGACCCTAATGGCCCATCCACCTCCCGTCAAGCCCAGTTGAGGCGGGTCGGAGAGGCGACACTTCGACAACAGGACAGGATGCCATGGGGCCAGCGCGCGGCAGCCATCCAAGGGTGGATCGACCAACAAACCCAGGACCCGGGGACCGACGCCGAAGAGGAAGTAGAGCCCGATGGCCGCTTCGCAACCGCAGGTGTCCGCTCGTCGCCCAATAACGACGTCGCCGCCCAGAATCGCCGTTGGTTCGGGAATTATGGGGCTGCCATAGACGACGACAACGCGACCACGGACACCGACGAACACGAGACGATACTACGCGACGCTCAAAGCCTGGCGTCCACGCTGCAGGACGAAGGGAACAGACACCCACTGGCGCCACAGGCGAACCAACAGTGGGCACCAGCCAACCCATCGGGGTCAGATGACGTCCCGCCTCCCCTCGTAGACGCCCACGCCGGACTACCCCCACAACGTCCCGATGAGGGAGTAGTTGACTTCGACTCCGAAGAGAGCCTCCCGCAGGAGTATGGCGAGATGGCCGACCTGCTGCAAGTCCTCCGACTCCACCCTACGGTAGCCGCAGTGCAGGACGACCAACGCGCCAGGTCGGCGGTTGCCCCGGGACCTCATATCCAACATAACCGTATTCTAACGCGATCGACTGGGAGTCCGGCGACTGGAGGTCCATGACGGCACCTGCTTTCGCGTGCCCGAAGCCGGGCTGTCACCGTCACTCTTCGGCACCCCCGAAGTATGGAGGGGGTGTGAGGGAGCGTACGCTCCACCCACATTTTTCCGCCCATCAACTCGCCGGCATTTACCCTTTGGAGGGACCCGAACCTAGTTTATTAGAACTAAGATTTTTAACTTTTCTTCGTTTTCTAGGTTTAAGCATTGACTTTTCAGTTTTAGGTTAAGGGGGAGGGGGGAAGGCCACGAAGGCTACATGGTATGAATTTTATATATTATAAGGCCCGAGGGGTCTCTAAGCCCCACGTAGCTTATTATCTTCTTTAAAGGGAGGGAGGGGGGGGTGGGGGGGGGGGGGGGGAAATCCCGATCACGGCGGACGCCGTCAAACCCAACAACAACGATGCAGCAGCGGCCAAAGAGAGGAGGAAAACACCGGCATACAGCGAGCCGCCGGCATCGACTCAGCAACGGCAGAGGAGAAGCGCTGAAAAGATAAGATAACAGCATCAACGCATCAACGGCAGAGGAGGACCGCTGAGCACAGAAATCAAATCCAGCAACGACGCACAAGCAGCGGATTAGAGAGGCGAAAGTCACCGGCGCAGCTACAGACGCCGAAAGAGAGGGGAAACAACGACTCCAGCCTTCTGCCGCAGCGAGGATGACGACGCTAGCCGCCCACGCTGACGCTGGATCGGCAGAGCCAGCAGAACGCCGGCTCTGAGCTGGAAAAACGTGGAAGGAGAGGCAGTTCGATTGGGAGCAGTCGTAGGAGTCGGACGTGTTTGCGGATAAAATTCGAGTGGCTTGCGAAAAGTAAAACAGGTGGCGGACCAGATCCACGCCAACGCGATCTGTGGCACGATGAAGATCCTGCATCGACGCTGCACTTACGGAGAGAGGACCCTGCATCGATACCACATTTACGGAGAGGGGATAATGCATCGACGCTGCACTCACGGGGAAGAGCAGGCTTTCGACGAGTACAAGCATGGGAGTTCAGGGGTAAGCGAGTCTCTAGACGATAGGTAGGAAGCCAAGAAAGAATAAAGTGAAATGTACCGAACATAACGAAAACATAGCCTGGCCACCAACAATCTATACACTAGGGAACCTTGAAGCCCGGGGCTTCATCTTCTCTGCCCTTCCTCACGCCTCTTGCCCGAGTCTCCCTCTTTGGCTGCACCCACGTGGTGATCCGTAATCGCTCCGGACGCCCGTCGGGGCCCCGCGTGATTCCCTCCAGTAGTTCGTAGCCTGACAGGATCCTGAGGCCGCTGTCTGGTGATTGCCTACACGTTCTCAGTGACACCTGTCGGCGTTCCCTCCGCATGATTCCCTCCAGTAGTTTGTGACCCCGCAGCGTCCCGAGGCCGCTATCCGACGATCGTCTAAGCGCTCCCGGTGACGCCTGTTGGTGTCTCGCCTGGTCCCAGTAGTTCCCAGGGTGCTATCCGGCGATTGCCTAAGCCCTCTCTGCGATACCTGCCCTGTATGATAATGACTTTCGTAGTAGTGTTTAGCCCGATAGTGTCCAGTGAGTGCTATCCGGCGATTGCCTAGGTACTCTCGGCGATACTTGTCGGTGTTTCCGCATAGCAAAGTCCCCCTTTCCGCGTCGTAGTAATTCTTAGGCCGACAGGGTCCCGTAAGTACCGTCCGGCGATAGCCTAGGTACTCTCGGCGATACTTGTCGGTATTTCCGCATAGCAAAGCCCCTTCCGCTTCGTAGTAAATCTTAGGCCGGCGGGGTCCCGTAAGTACTGTCCGGCGATAGCCTAGGTACTCTCGGCGATACCTGTCGGTATTATCGCATAGTAAAGACCTTCGTATTAATTCTGAGTTCGGTGGGGTCCTGAAGGCGCTATACGGCGATAACCTGAGTGCTCTCGGTGAAACCGACTGCCACGTCCCACGCTACGATCGCTCCCGTGGGGACGGGGCGGCAGTCCCGCGGACGGGAGCGATCGTAGCGTGGGACGTGGCAGTCGGTCCGAAATACGGAGTCCCGGCAAATTATAAATATTACTTTACTTTCGACCCTGGAGTAGACTGAGATATGTACCCCAGCCCAGGATGGCTTCCTTACATGCTTATTATTACTATATTATAATCAAACATATTACTATTTACAATATACGATAAGAATATAATTTGTACAAGATGAGAAGGGACGAGATTCTAGCACTGCTATTTGCGGATTTGAGGCTTAAGTTAAACAAACTAGGTTTGAAGACGGTTGGTAGATAGGTAGATTTGCAAAACCGTCTTCTTACTCACTATAATCTTTTAGTGGAGGTAAATGAGAGTGATGGGGCTGAAAATTAACATTCATTCAAGTCAACAGAACCGCAACAAAATGAAGAAATCGGAAATAGAGTGGCCGGAATAAGTCGCAGAGAAATGGAAGCTCCAGTTTCAGCTAGGTCGTGGTTCACGTTGAAGGATGTGGAAGGTAGCGTTTCAGAGTTTTCAGGAATAAATACTTCGGATGTTAATCAGTGGATAATTGAGCTTGAAGAATGTGCACTGACCGTAGGATGGAATCAGCTGCAGACATTTATTAAGCAATTGTTAGGTGGCGTAGCAAAATTTTTCATACGCAGTCAGTGGGTTGTTCGGGATTGGAGTAGATTGAAGGAAGCATTGACAGAAGAGTTCGGTGTTAAAGTATCATCGGCAGAGATTCATCGGAGATTGAATAAGCGACAACAAAGGAAAATCGAAACGTTGCAGGAATACTTATATGCTCTGATGCAGATCGCGAAACCCATTCATTTAGAAGACGAAAGTTTGATTGAGTACTTTGTGAATGGTATTCCGGATAGTCGAACCAATATGGGATTGCTGTATCAAGCCAGAAACATGAGGCAGTTGAAGAATCAGATTGAAGTTTATCAGAAGATATGTGGTCCATTGAAGTCGTCAAACATATATGAATCGCGTAGTTTTGGTAAGCAAATAGATGAAGGAAAACGTTCAGAATTAGTTAGGAAATGTTACAAGTGTGGAGATACGTCACATATGAAGAAAGACTGTCCAAAGAACGTTTTCAAATGTTTTAAATGCAACTAACCAGGTCATAAAGCAGCAGCTTGCAGGGTTAAAGGACAGGTAAAGGAGAAAAGAGGGAACTTAGTGCAGGGGGGATATGGTAATGAAACCATCAGATATGTTTACGTCCTCTGGGCTAGAGCTGAAGAATGTGTTACACACGAAGGCAATGTTCAAAAGGTCTTGTAGACAGACACAGGAGCGGATTTATGCTTGTTAAGCCGCAGAGTTTTCCTTCAGTTAGAAATTGGTCAACTGACAGGTCGTCAAAGATGTCTGACTGGAATAGGGCAGTTTCAGATCATCACTATTGGAAGTGTAATGATACCTGGGAAGATCGATGGAATCGATATGAAAGTTGAACTTAATATTGTGTCAGATGAAGACATAGCTTTTGAAGCTATTTTGGGCAGGACTATTTTAAAAGACATTGACATGAAAGTCACCAAAGTGTAGTACGTGATGTGGCACAGGATGAAGTTAATGAGGAACTAGTTTCCTGCTCAGAGCTATTAAAAGGGTTTAGAAGTTTGTGTAGAGTTCTGAGAAAAGTGAAGATAAGATGGATATAGTGGTGTCTCAATTATCGCATTTAGAAGCAAGTCAAGTGAAAGTGATGATAAGGAAATATATTCCAAAAAGAAATGCTAGTAGCCAGGTAAGAATGAAGTTAGTGTTAACGGATGAGTTACCAGTCTACCAACATCCCAGACGTTTAGCAAGCAGTGAACAAAAGATAGTAGACGAGCAAGTTCAGGAATGGTTAGACGAGAAGATAATCAAGCATAGCACGTCAGAATATGTATCTGCTGTAGTTTTGGTCGAAAAGAAGAATGGGAAGAAACGATTATGTTGTGATTATCGAAAGTTAAATAAATGCAAAGAGAGTAAGAGATAACTTTCCAATGGTGGAAATTGATTGTGTTATCGACCACATTGGATCTGTCGAACGGGTATTTTCACGTGCCTGTCGATGAACAGTCACAGAAGTACACTTCATTCGTTACCCAAAATGGTCAGTACGAGTTCCAGTATGTTCCATTCGGTATATCCAACTCGCCGGCAGTCTTTAATCGTTTTATAATATATTTACATGGATAACATTATTGTGGACGTTGACATGCAATGATTGCATCTTTCAAGAGGCGATGCAATTACTGCACCGTCAAGTGGCCCGTATGACACCAGCAGAAGGCTGTTACGCGAGCATGCAGGAAAGATAGCTGTTAGACTAATATTCGAGGAAGATTAGCACGAAAGTTTCTAAGAGAACTAGACATGCATTCAAAATAAACATAAAAATAAAAATACCACTACAATTACTTATTACTTGAAAGGTGTGTAAGGATTAGTAATTTAATAAGAGGAAGAGAATTAGTGTTGGATATAATATGATAGAGGGAATTATAATCCGAGCATAAGACCCTGGGTCCTGGGTCAGCAGAAACTATGTCTTCTTCTTCAGTTTTTCTATTGTTGTTCCGTTTTTTTGTGTTTGACAGACGAAGGTGGAATGGCTCTGCTGTACTGTGGTTCTGGACAATTTGGTGGTCCGCGATCCAGAACTTTTTTGTGTTTTTGCGACCTACAGTATAAGTAGAGGGACATCGGTTTGTCAGGGTTTCGGATTGCTCGGATATCCGTCAGTGGTGTAGAACTACCGAATGGTCCCAGTTCATCCGATGACTCATTGTTGTAATCAAAAGTATAATTCCTTGTAATCTTTCTCTGATCTTTTTTCTTCATCTTTCAAGAGGCGATGCAGTTACTGCTCCGTCAAGTGGCCCGTGTGACACCAGCAGAAGGCTGTTACGCGCGGATCCCAGGCAAAACGCAGCCCTCCTCCCGCCCAACCGACCGAGGGGCGCTGCCGCATGACGCGCGGTGCGTAGCCGAACCAAACGCGAACATGCAAGAAAGATAGATATTAGACTAACATTCGAGGAAAATTAGCACTAAACTTACTAAGAAACTAGGTTAGGTTAGGTTAGGTTGAGGCGGCTGCCGGGCTCGCTCGGAGCCCGTCACACTTAGGCCGGTTTCGGCCCGTTGTGATACCGCATAGGATCATTTCCTTCCTGCATTGTGAGACTTCCTGTCAGCAATTATCCCATCCAGATGCTCTCACAAAGTTCGCTATCCTTCTGGGACATAGTTTGGACATCTCTGAGATGTCGTGTAGAAAGGCTGAGCCCAGGTGCTGTAGCCTTCTTCTGCTGAGAGCCGGGCAGGAGCAGAACAGATGTTCCACTGTCTCCTCCTCTTCCTCGTCTCTACAGCTGCGACAAAAATCGTTATGTGGGGCCCCCAGCCTGTTAGCGTGGGTGCCTATTAGCCAGAGTCCCGTGAGGGAACGTGTGACTACGCTGCACCTTTTCCTGCTTAACTTGAGGAGCTCGGAGGTGCGCTTCATGTCCATGGTCGGCCATGTTTGCCGAGTTGTGCATCGTGGCACTGTTTGCCACATATCGTTTTTTAGTCGCTTGTATTGCTCCCTTATGATGAGCTTACAGGTGGCCATTGGCATACAGATATCCTCCTTGTCTTGGAGAAGGGGGATTGTAGTGCCAGATCTGGCCAGCTCGTCCGCTATACAGTTGCCCTCGATGTCCCGGTGGCCCGGGACCCAAATTAGGCTAATAGCAAATTGCTGAGCCATCTCGTGCAGAGATTTGCGGCAGTCTGCCACGGTGGCCGAGTTCGAGGAAATCGCGCTTAGCGATTTGATCGCAGCCTGGCTGTCGCTATAAATGTTTAGCTTGGTTGCCGTGACGGCAGCCGCTTGTAGGCAGTCTAGTGCCTCCCTGATTGCTATGACTTCCGCTTGAAAGACACTGCAATGATCTGGGAGTCTGAAGGAATGCCTTATGTTTAGCTGTTCAGAGTAGATTCCCCCTCCGACTCTGTCGTCCAGCTTTGATCCATCTGTGAAGATGCTTATGGCCCCATCAGGGCCTGGGAGTCCCTCGAGCCATTCATCTCTATGAGGGATGATTGTGTCGAAGGGAGTGTCTGTATACTCTCTTGGAACTTGGTAGTCTGTTTTTGAGGGGACGGTACTGCTATTTAATATGGCTGAGTGACCTATGCGCTGTGTCACCCATTGATCTGAGTCTCTTAGACGTATTGCTGCTGCTTGTGCCCGTTCCTTCCCTGCGAGTTCAAGGCTCTGTAGGCATAGGATGGCATTTAGCGCATCATTTGGGGTGGTGCGGAGAGCTCCGCTGATGCATAGGGCGGCAGTCCGCTGGACTTTGCCCAGTTGCTTGGTGATCGCCCTTTTTGATAGGGCTGGCCACCACACCGTAACTCCGTAGAGTAGTATTGGTCTAACTATAGCTTGATATATCCATTGGACTATGCTTGGGATCATACCCCATCTTAGCCCAATAGCTTTTTTGCATGTATAGAGTGCAATCATTGCCTTCTTCACTCTGTCTTTGACATTCAGGTTCCAGCTAAGCTTCTTGTCAATTACCAACCCTAAGTAACTGGCACTGTCGCTAAAGGAGAGCCTGCATCCTTGTAGTATTGGAGGGTTGAGGGGCGGGACCTTGTATTTATTTGTGAATAATACGAGTTCCGTTTTTGAGGGATTTACTCCCAGACCGCGCGATTCCGTCCAATCCGACAGTTGCGCTAGCTTTGTGGACATTAAGTCGCACAGTGTTTGGGGGTATTTCCCCGAGAAAATAATCGCAACGTCATCCGCATAGGCCACGACTTTGCAGCCCCCCCCCCCTCCAGGTCCCATAGAATCTTGTTGACTGCTATGTTCCACAGAAGAGGAGACAGGACACCACCTTGCGGGGTGCCTCTGTTGACATACCTTGACTGGGCGGACGATACCATCGATGATGTCACCGTCCTGCATGTGAGCAATTGATCAATGAGCATCACCAAGTGACGGTCCACCCCCAGGTCAGTCAGGGCTTCTGTAATGGCACCCGGTACAACGTTGTTGAAAGCTCCCTCAATATCGAGAAAGGCTATGAGTGAGTACTCTTTGTGATGCAGAGATTTCTCTACCGCAGAGATCACTTCATGAAGAGCCGTTTCCGTGGATTTTCCTTTCCGGTAGGCATGCTGTGCGCCTGACAGCAACTGAGGGTGTATAGTTGTCCTCAGTTGCAGCCCGACGAGTCTCTCAAAGGTTTTGAGGAGGAAGGACGATAGGCTGATTGGTCTAAAGTCTTTTGCAGCTGAGTGCGAGGCTTTCCCAGCTTTGGGAATGAAGACTATCTTTGCCTTAAGCCATGTTCGCGGGATTGTACCCACAGCCAGTATCTTCCTGAAGATACCTTGTAGCCAGTTGATGGCCGTATCCCCGGCCTTCTGAAGTTGGGCCGGGATTACCTGGTCTGGGCCTGGCGATTTGAACGGGTTGAAGCTGTTTATTGCCCAGCTTATGTTACGTTTTGTGAGGATGTGATCCATCGAGGTTACCGGTCCCTCTCCTGGAAGATGTGCCGTCTCGATGGTTGTGCACCCTGGAAAATGTGTGTCTAGTAGAATGTGCAGGGACTCCTCACTGGAGTAAGTCCACGTGCCGTCATTCCTTTTAAGATACCCTACCGAGGGGTTAGTTTTTGAGAGAATCTTGCGAAACCTTGCGGCCTCTGATGTTTCCTCAATTTCCGAGCAAAATTTTTGCCAAGAGCCCCTTCTTGCTTTCCTTGTTTCCTTTTTATATAGTGACAGACTGATTTTATAGTCTGCCCAGTGGCTCTCCTCGTTCGCGCTTTTGGCCCTGTTGAAAAGGGTCCTGCAGCTTTTACGTAGGATGTCTATTTGTTTTGACCACCAGGGGGGTTTCTTTTTCCCCCTAGGTTTGCTAGAGGGGCATGCTGCCGCGAAGGCTTTGTTGCATGCCTCTGTGAACCTGTTCACTAGGCGATCTAGGTCGTCTTTTGTGTCAGGGCATGATGGTGCTTTGGAGGGGAGTAAGTCCTCCAGGGCTGAGCTATATTTTTCCCAGTTGGCTTTCCTGGGATTAATATAGTCCTTAGGTTTCGGACACTCGAGGGATAGTGTGGTCTCGATGTATCTGTGGTCAGAGAAGGAGTGGTCATCAAGGACTTGCCAACTCTTGACTATGTCTAACAGGTTGGAAGACACCAGGGTGATGTCAATAACCTCCTGTCGATTTTTAATTATAAAAGTGGGGTCGCTGCCCCGATTACAAATAAATAGATTTGAGTTAAGGATGAAGCTGAAAAGTGACTCACCCCTTACATTTGTGTTCGAGCTCCCCCATTGAGCGTTGGCATCGCAACCTATTAATAGGTCTATGTCCGACCTCTCGCTGTCGCTGGCTAGTTTGCGAACAAGGTCGTTGGGGGGATCGTTTCCCTCATGGGCCTTAGGCCTTAGGACTACTGGGGTTCTATATTATACAGGCAAAGATAATACTGCAGGACGTGTGGAGGTCGGCCGTAGGCTGGGATGAACAGGTCGAAGAAGGCGAACGTCAACGTTGGATGATATGGGCACGGCAACTACAAAACATCGAAGAATTAAGGGTTCCACGATATCTCGGTCTAACGAAAGAAACATCTAATATCCAATTACACATCTTTACAGACGCGAGCATAAACTCCTTTGCAGCCGTCGCCTACATAAGGATCGGGCAAAGAGGAGAAGTCAGGTGCACACTACTCGCATCCAAGACAAGAGTGGCACCATTGAAACCAATTTCGATTCCCAGGATGGAGCTTATGGCAGCGATCCTCGGCCTACGACTAGCTAAACTCATAACACAGGAGCTCTCCGTCGAGGTCAAGCGACGTGTTTTTTGGACCGACTCCAAGAACGTGTTGTATTGGATATGTTCAGACGCCCGAAAGTACCATCAGTTCGTCGCGCTCCGAATTGGAGAGATCTTGGAAACCTCGGACATATCAGAATGGAAATGGGTTCTATCCGCTCTGAACGTAGCAGACGATGGAACGAAGTGGACCAAAGAGTCGAGTTTCCAACCGGAAGCGAGATGGTTCTCCGGTCCGCCGTTCCTATTTGACGAGGAAGAACACTGGCCAACTACACAGCTCAACTCGAGTAATCTGGAACGGATACACGTACACGAATGGACAGATACGCCGAAACCGCCATCAAAGCTGAGTAGCATAATCCCAAATGTATGTCGCTTTAGCAAATGGGAAAAGTTCACGGGAGCCCTGAGATGCGTGATGAGATTTCAGGACAAAATACGCAAAAGAGATTTCGCATCAGAGGAGGCAAATTTAGCCGCACGCTTTCGCAACATGGAAGATGTCAACATCGTTATATACTGGATGGTCCAAGAAGAGGCTTACTCTGAAGAAATGGCTCTTCTACGACAAGGAAGAATCGTGAGTAAGAAAAGTTCGATCTACAAATTATCGCCGTACCTCGATGAAACAGGCGTACTGAGAATACGCGGCCGCATAGATAAGTCGATCGGCATAACGAGGAACCTGAAACCGCCAGTAATTCTACCCGGAGGACATAACGTCACTAATCTTCTCATTGATTATTTCCATCGGAAGTTTCAGCATCAGCTTACTGAGATCGTCGTCAACGAGATGAGACAATTGTACCACATACCAGGACTGCGAGCAAGAGTTCGCGCCGTAGCGAAAACCTGCCAAAGATGTCGCAATAAAAGAGCGCTTCCAGAGGCACCGGAGATGGGAAGCCTACCACCAGAGAGGCTAGCAATCAACGAACTGCCATTCACAAACACAGGTATCGACTACTTCGGACCACTGGAGGTAAACGTAGGAAGACGACGCGAGAAGCGATGGGGAGTACTATTCACATGCCTCACCGTGCGAGCAGTACACATCGAGCTGGCAAACTCCCTGTCAACAGACGCCTTCATGCTAACATTGGAAATGTTCGTAGCCCGTCGAGGAGTCCCCAAGAGAATCGTGTCGGACAACGGGACGAACTTCCGAGGAGCCAGCCGCTTACTACGAGAAGAAATTGAAAGAATTCTACCGAACGAACTGGAAACCAAGTACCCGCAATTAGAATGGTCCTTCATACCCCCAGGAGCACCCCACATGGGAGGTGCGTGGGAAAGAATGATCAGATCGGTGAAATCCATACTAGCCGAAATATTAGAGGAGACGCACGTACAAGAACCAGTGCTGAGAACAGCACTAGCAAGGATAGAAAATATGCTAAATTCCCGACCCCTGACTTACGTGCCGTTGGAGTGTCCGGAAGGCGACGTACTTACACCGAATCACTTTCTGAGAGCAGAGACCAGCTCGATGGCAGCAAAGAGCGACGGCAGCGCAATAGGAGCTATACTTGGTAAGAGTTTTCGCATTGCAGGGCAGTGTAAAATGAAATGTTCAAATCCTTTTTGTTGGATCGATGGGGCTCAACCCTCCGATCTGTTTTATTGTGATTTCTGTTCTCTGTTTTACAATTGTGGTTTGGGCTTTTGTAAGCCAAAAGCCGCGGAGCTGCGCTGCCAGTGACGCCGGCAGCGGAGCGGCAGAACTATGTGTTCTTATCTCTTATATGTTAATATGTATATGCTCAGCGCTGTTGGCAGCGAGAGCGCGAGGGAAGATATATGTGTGTATGCATGTATATTAGTGCCGTCAAGTCATGGGAACATGCTGACGCTGCACTTGGGTCGCTCGAGGCATTCTTGAGTGAATCGTAATACGATCACCCAGAATGTCTGGGACTTTATTGTTACGTAAACACTGAAACAAAGTGTTACAGTGTGTATTCTTTAAGTACCGTCGGTACAGTGGGTATTCGAAATAATGAATACTTTACTTTACTTTAATATGAGCATACTACATCTCCCTCCTTTTGAAAAATAACGTAATATAATGAAGTTATTTTATTTTTAGCTTTTACTATATATGTATACGAGTTATGTATTCTTAAAAAGACAATTTATATATATATTTTTTTTTCTTTTTTAGTCAATTATTAGAATATTGAATTTTAATTAATATTGATAAAATTTAAAAGTTATTTGAATATAAATGCGGAATAGTATATTTTTATGGTTTATATTTATGTATGGCCATACTAAAAAATTATTAATAATTGCAAATCTTTAACCTATCCTTATGTACTTTCTGAGTTTTGTTTTTATTATCGGAGATTATGACGTTATCTCTTTCTCCGATACTTTCTACTCTATATGGTCCTATATATTTAAAATCTAGCTTATGTCCTGTTTCATTTTTCAATAAAACTTTATCTCCTACAGCTAAATTTAAATCTTTTAACTTTAAGTCATAGAGCTGTTTATTTTTAATTTTATGCTCCTCGAGCATAATCCTTGCTCGTTTATATGCTATTTCTAATCTATATTTACTCTCTTTAGAGTAATCATCTATGTTATATAGAGGTGCTATTCTATCTATAGTATTAAATTGAACTGGTAAGTTTGAAGTCTTACCGAAAACTAGCTCATATGGACAATAATCATGTGCCATAGAGGGGGTTGTATTAAAACAATATACGAAGTATTGCAGCCATACATCCCAATCTGATTTGTCAGCTGAAATGTATGAGCGTATGAACTCGTTAAATGTTCTGTGGCTTCGCTCCACGGTTCCTACAGTCTGGTGATGATGTGCAGTAGAAGTTATGTTTTTGATGTTTAGATTTTTACATAAGTCTTCAATTATTGAATTTTTATATTCTGTTCCCATGTCCGTAATGAACGTCTTCATTGGACCGTACTTTAGAATAAAATTTTCAAAAATAGCTTTAGCTACTGTATTTGCACTTTTGTTTCTAATAGGTATGGCAACAAGGTATTTTGTCAGGTCACATATTAAGGTGACTGCATATTCATTTCCTTGTTCTGATTTAGGAAGTGGACCGATCGTATCCACTATTACCCTATCAAAAGCCATGTATGGTGTTTCTGTAATAGTCAATGGAGTTATTGTGTGCTTGGTTACTTTAGCTTTTTGGCATTTTGGACATTTTCGTATGTAATTGGTTATTTCTTTAGTCATACCTTTCCAAAAATAATGTCTTTTGACCTTGGCCAAGGTTTTTGTTATGCCTGTATGTCCTCCTTGTATGGGATCATCATGTAATGTAGACAGTATTGCTTCTTTTTCTTTTTCATTTTTAATTAGGGTCACCGGGTTGAGTAGCGCTACTCTTATTGTTCGTAATATTTTATTGCCCATATTTTTAAAATTATCTATTGAAATGTATTCAAAGATATTTTCCCACGGTGCCACTTTGAGTTGGCTGATTTTTTGTTTACCGGCTTGCGTTTCAAGCCTTTGGAAAAACTGACCTAAGTCAAGGGTTCCATTAGTATACAAATCGCTAACATCATATCTTGCAGTAATTTTTTTTCCATGTTTGAAAAAACATAAATTATTATTTACATGCAAGGTCACTACTTTACGTACTTCGTCATTGTTGATGACTTCATATACGTTGGGCTTTGAAGCTTTTGTTAGAGATTGCCTAGGCAATTCTATTTTTTCTTTTCCTGCGCAGGATTTCTGTCTACTCTGTTGCCTGGTAGTGACTTTCAGGACTTTATTTGTTTTTTGTATGTTTTTCAGGTCTGTGATGGTTATTCTTGATAACGCATCTGCTACATGATTATCTTTACCCTTTAGATACTCGACTGTAAAGTCGTATTCTTCTAATTCGAGCCGCATGCGTGTGAGTTTTGAGCTAGGATTGACCATTGAAAATAGGTATGTTAGTGGTCTGTGATCCGTTTTTACTGTAAAGTGTTTACCATAGATATATGGTCGAAAATGGGTAATTGCCCAATGAATTGCTGCTAATTCCTGTTCTGTAGTACTTTTGTTACTTTCACCTTTTGTGAATGAACGTGATGCATATGCTAATGGGAGTTGGAGTCCGTTATGGTTTTGAGTTAAAACCGCTCCACATGCTTGTTTACTAGCATCGGTGATTATGCAAAATTCTTTCTGAAAATCTGGGTACTGTAACAGAGTGGGTTCCATAAGTTTATCTTTTAAATATTGGAATGCATTTTGACATTCAGTTGACCACTCAAAGGGGACATTCTTTTTACATAATCTAGTTATGTGCCGGGAATAGTCGGCGAAGTTTTTAATAAAACGTCTATAATAATTGCAAAATGCAATAAATCGTCTAGCGCTGTCCGCATCATGTGGGACTGGATAGTTTTTGCTCTTTGCCTTTATAGGGAATTCGTTTGTTTCTCGTTACAATTGTTTTTGGTTTATACTTTTGTTCATTTAGAATTTGCCTTAAACATCTCTATGGTTATTTTTGTGGACGCACCTCATCCATTATGGTCCGGTCCGAGACGGTTGTGCCTATCCTGTCCAGCCAGACTCGGACCGTACCGCAGTGCCACCGCCGGACGTTCTCAGCGCGCAAGCCCCTTAGGGCGGAGGGCGACGAGGGCGACGAGGGGGCGCCGCTCACGAGAGCGTGCTGCTTGTGCTTTACCATCTGATGGACTGATGGACCGTATTGTCCATTGGCCATTGGCCGTGTTGGAAGTCGGCCTTGGCCTGACCCGGAGCTGGTGCTACCGATGCCCGTCTACCCACTGATGGCTGGGTCGGGGACGGAGAGGAGGCGGTTCCGTGTGGCACGGGGCTGAGGTGGGGACCTGGCGCGTCGGCGATTTCACGAACGGGACACACACACCAATGCATTTTGAAGTTTTTATATATTTTTTTTTTTTGTACGATTTTTTTTTCAGAGTTTTTGCAGTTGTCCTGATACATTATCTACTAGGTCACATTTAGGTTAGTCTTCCTTTTTTTTTTTTGTTTTAGTGTATTTTTTTTTATGTATTCTTTTTGTTTTTTTTTTTTCATTGATATACTTTGGTCTGATATTCCTCCTTTGTCATTGCCAAGTCCTCTATGTTCGTTTTTAAACTCTATCTAAATTTTTTTTTTTTTTTATTATTTGCTATTCATTTATTCTTTTCAATTATAAAAAAAATTACTAAAAAATCTTTTTTTTTTTTTCTCATGGACACACATATCTATATACCCTTCCTTTTTTTTTTTTTTACTCTTTAAAATTTCATCAATATAAATTTTTTTTTTTTATATATATTTGATCAAAATGAAGGAAGAAAAAAAATGTTAAGGGACATGTGATCGATTTACAGGTTTTTCATTATATAATTCAATATCGATCACATGGTTTTAGTAATAGCCTAACAGAGGTTAGTATTTTCAAGTTGCACTTTAAGGGTGCTTCAACTTGAGATAGAATATTATAATTATTGGCAATATGAGGCATGGCATTTCCGCAGCTCAATTGCGTTACTTCGCACCAGTGCGAAGTTGTTTATTGATTTCCTTGATGCGCTCTTGGCAGCGTTGTCGGTCCTCTTCATTTGTATATGCTTTTTCCAGGTCCCGCTCCAGACGTCGTTGTTGAAGCAGCCGTTTGATCCGGCCGCCCCTCTTTGTTTTCTTCCTTGGGCGTTTTTCTTGTCGTGCCCTGTACTCAGCTATTGTGAGTGGGCGTGGTCCATCGTTTGGATACACTAATGCCTCTTGTAGGCTGAGTGCGTCCCTTTGCTCGGTAGGAGCAGCGTCGGCGAAGTCTGGTGCATTTTCTGCTGCTGGAGTGGTTGTGTTACTGTCCATCGACGGTGCAAGGAGCGGTCCTATGCCACTCGCACTTATATTATTGGTCCTTGCTGGGTCTAGTGGGGCCGGTGCTGGTCTTCGCACAGGTTTTTATATTGCGTGTACGCTCTTTGTGGCGCGGGCTGTTATATCTCCTTGGGTATTATGTATTCCTGGCCGCATTGTAGCCGCCAAATTTAAGGGTATAAATTATAATGCAACATGGGTTTGTGCGTAATATCGTCGGCAGTCGTGCATGGGTCTGGCGAAACGGCTGGTTTGGCTTTCTGCTGGGTTTTTTTTTTTCTTGGCACTGGCACTGGGGACAACACTGTTTCAATAGTTTTTCCAATTTTCTTTTGACTTGGTCCGATTTTTTAAAACAAAATCACATGGTATTATATTTTTTTTTTTTTTCGGCCATTCTTTGTCTTTCAAAATTTTAACACTTTTTTTTTTTTAAAAATTTCTCTCTTTTTTTTTCTCAATCCTTAGATTGATCCATCGCGTAGGACATATCGAGTCCTGTCACGACTCGATATGTCCTGTCACGGTCGCCATGTAAAATGAAATGTTCAAATCCTTTTTGTTGGATCGATGGGGCTCAACCCTCCGATCTGTTTTATTGTGATTTCTGTTCTCTGTTTTACAATTGTGGTTTGGGCTTTTGTAAGCCAAAAGCCGCGGAGCTGCGCTGCCAGTGACGCCGGCAGCGGAGCGGCAGAACTATGTGTTCTTATCTCTTATATGTTAATATGTATATGCTCAGCGCTGTTGGCAGCGAGAGCGCGAGGGAAGATATATGTGTGTATGCATGTATATTAGTGCCGTCAAGTCATGGGAACATGCTGACGCTGCACTTGGGTCGCTCGAGGCATTCTTGAGTGAATCGTAATACGATCACCCAGAATGTCTGGGACTTTATTGTTACGTAAACACTGAAACAAAGTGTTACAGTGTGTATTCTTTAAGTACCGTCGGTACAGTGGGTATTCGAAATAATGAATACTTTACTTTACTTTAATATGAGCATACTACAGCAGATCGTGGACAGCTTCAGAAAACGATGGCTGAAGGAGTACCTACCGTGCCTGACGACACGAACCAAATGGCATGGACCCCCAACCAACCCTATCCAACTCGGAGACGTCGTGGTTCTAGCGGACGAAACAAGCCCCAAGGTGCAGTGGAGGAAAGGCGTCATCATGGACCTTCGAGTGGCCAAGGACGGGATCGCCCGAAGCGCGGTGATCCGCACTGCATCTGGACTGCTAACTCGGCCAATAGTTAAACTGGCCAAGTTAGACGTGAGGACAACGAACCCACAATGGATCAAGGCGTAACCAGAAGTTTGGCAAACATCACGACAAGCGACGAAGTTTGCGAAGGGGTTGTTACGGCAGAAACCGCAGCGGCAGCTCTAAATATCACTGCGCCTAACAGTCCTGAATATCACTGCGCCTAACAGCCCTGAATATCACTGCGTTAACAGCACAAACATTAACAGCGCTGAGCAAAGGGTTAATCAGGGCGAACGGCAGCTATAGGCGAGAAAAGGAGAAGGCAAGAAAAAAGGAAGAACGAAAACAAAGGCAGCGGAAAAAGCACTGAAGCGGTACAAGTTTTTTAGCGCTAGCTCTCGTAGTTTAACACCCGCCCGACATTGTAAATGAATAAATGAATAAAATAAATGAAACAAATAAAACCGATTTAAAGAACAAAACCACGGGAGGCGTACTGAACACGGGAGGCTTATCAAACGTACGGCCCCAGATTTGGAGGCGTTGCCCGGCGCGGCAATAGATGTCATAAAGGACGTTGCAAATTTGAATAACGTTGTCGTCAAAGCTAACCAGGGGGAAACCTGAATCCTCCCCAAAGACAGTGATACCTATAGAGCAATTGTGGATCGTTTCGATGCCATTGGAATAGAATTCCACACATACCAATTGCAGACTGAAAAGCCTCATAGAATTGTTGTAAGAGACCTACATCATAGCACCCTAAACGACGAAAAACTTAATATTTTTTTCATTAATATTAAGCCTTGTGCAAAAATTAACGAAATTTACCAAGTCAAGACCCTTTGCCGCCAAAAAATAAGGATTGAAAGGATGCGAAAATCCACAGAGATTGCTCAATGTCGTCGATGCCAGGATTTCGGCCACACAGCCAAATACTGCCGCAGACATCACAACTGTGCCAGATGCGGTGAAAATCACCAAACCTCACAATGCACACGCCCCCTAGATGCACAGTCAACCTGCATTCACTGCTCTGGAAGCCATATGGCCAGTTATAAAGGATGCCAATGGTATCAGGAGTTTCTACGCCGATCAATGGGCTCCGCAAAGAAGGCAATTAATACGCACAGGACGGGTCATGTCCCCTTAAATAATCAAGTGGAATATGCTTACTCTACCACACTTCCTGGAGACCAGCAACAGTTTCCTACCTTGCAGTCTAGTCACAACGAGGGGGAACGTTGTGAGTTGCTGCGGACACCGCAACTCTACGGTTATACCCGATACTAAGTCAGTATGGCTCTCCTCCGGCAGACGCCGCTAATATTTAACGACACGACAAAGAGTGCGTGCGAGAGAGACAGAAAATCAGTCTGAGCGTGCCGTCGGGCGCTGCGTAGCCACTGCAAATTGATTTGTTCCTTTTGGCTAAAAAAAATGGTCTGATCTGATCCAGATTCAGCAATCTAATAGATATGGTCATTATCTATGATTCTGCGTTTTTAGTTTTCTCAAATCTGCAATATTGTGGATGCAACAGATTTTCGTCCTTTGTGGGGGCGGATGGGGGTGGGGCGAAATTCTGAGATATACGTTTTATAGTGACATCTTAAAGGAGTGTGTGCACCAAATTTGGTTACTCTAGCCTTAATAGTCTCTGAGAATTGTGGTTGCCTCAGATTTTCGTCCTTTGCGGGGGCGGAAGGGGGTGTGGCGAAATTTGGACAGGAAACGGTCAAGGTCCGATATCACAGGAGTGTGGATACCAAATTTGGTTGCTCTGGCTATTATAGGTTCTGAGATCCTTGAACTCATATTTTGCAATTGGCAAAACCGACCATGAAACCTGTGTGTTAGAGTGAGACAGAGCGAGAAAGAGTGAAATTGTTTTCGTGATTCTGGCTGTAATAATTATACGATCTGGTTCAGATTTTGATTTTTAGAAGATATAGTCATCTACGATTCTGCGTTTTTAGTTTTCTCGTATCGTCGAAATTGTGGATGCCACAGATTTTCGCCCTTTGTGGGGGCGGAAGTGGGCGGGGCAAAGTTTTGAAATATTTTTGGAGCAGTGACATATCACAAAAGTCTGGATCCAAAACATCGTTGCTCTAGCTCTTATAGTCTTTGAGCATTAGGCGCTGAAGGGGACGGACAGACGGACAGACGGACGGACGGACAGACAGACAGGGCTCAATCGACTCGGCTATTGATGCTGATCAAGAATATATATACTTTATAGGGTCGGAAACGATTCCTTCTGGACGTTACACACATCCACTTTTACCACAAATCTAATATACCCCAATACTCATTTTGAGTATCGGGTATAAAAAGCGAAGAAAAAAAAATTTTTGCATCTCTCACCGACGGGGAATTGAACCCCGGTCTCCCGCGTGACAGGCGGGGATACTGACCATGCAACAGGCCCTCTTCTTCCACCATCTTTGCTCATTATGTTTCCTTCCCGGGTTCGTTTCGGTTTCTGTTCTTCTCTGTTCTCCTCTCTGCTGCACTTCGCGGTCCCAAGGTGAGAGGTGTTAAAGTTTTATGGAATTTCAACAACGATAAATTATAATTACACGCAGCGCTGCGCATAAATCTACCCACTCTCGCTCATAAATTCCTGCACACTCCCATAGATACACACATATACAGGCAGTCCTCAGTCCCGAAGCGACTTAAAACGCGTCAAAAATAATTTGTAAACACATCAAGAATCCTCCCCCTCCGGCATTAACACCTTTTGAGGGGGATTCGAGCCCTGTCTAAATATATTAAATACGAAATTAAACGCAAAACCAAAACTGAAGGTCCCGCTACTCTGCCTAGAACCACACGATAAAGAGAACTAAGAGTATATTCTAACCATTTTCAAGTGTAGCATTTGGCAAGATGCTTTCAACATCCTCGAAAGTATAGTGGTCAGTATCCCCGCCTGTCACGCGGGAGACCGGGGTTCAATTCCCCGTCGGGGAGAGATGTTAAACTTCTTTTTTTTCTTCTAATTTGTTAAATTGTTTGTTTTAGGCAAATTTTTCTTTTCGCTTGATTCTTACCTCACACAACATTTGTAATCTATGTCAAAATACAAATAAGACATTTTGGTATTAGTCTCACATAGTATCCCTATTGTAACAAGTCGAGCCATCTGTTAGAAAGTTAAGTATTCATTTGGAATAAGTATTCATTTGGAATTTGTTACTCCAACCAAAAATAAGTTTATTTTACCGATCGAAATTTCGCTGTTCGATTCGAAGATGTCCCACTTTTTTGATACCCCGATGTCTGTAGCAGTGCGCTTGCGTCCAATGAACAGCATGGAGTTGGAATGTAAAAGCAGCACTGCGGTGAAGCGAACACCGGACGGATTGCCCCATGTGTCGGTGGATTTCCATGAAAGCTTCGCTTTTAACTATGTTTTCGACCAAAGGGATACCCAGAAGGATCTTTTCGAGGCCTGTGTCCAGACGAGGTTGAAGAGACTTCTTCAGGGATTCGACGTGACCATCTTGGCCTACGGCCAAAAGGGTTGCGGCAAGACCTACACCATGGGCACGGACTTCAATGGTGTGATGGACGACAAAGTGGGCTTGATTCCGCGAGCCGTGCACTACCTCTTCCAGTACATTTCAACTCTGAAGAAGTCGTACACTTTCCGTGTGAGCTGTTCGTTCGTGAAGATCTACCAGGAGGAGCTATTTGACCTCCTCTTGCCAAGAAATAATTTGAGCAGCCGCCTTGCGGGGCCCGGTCTGACAGAACTGGAGGTCAGCTCCGCCCAGGAGGTAACCGATCATCTGATGCGGGGCTTTGCCAAACGGGCAGTGGGCGAGAAGCCTTCCGAATCCCATTCCATATTGACATTAACATTGGTGGCCAGGAAGTTGGGTGGAGGAGGCCCTACCTCTGAAACCACCACCAAGCTCAATTTTGTAGATCTGGCCGCTTCGGGATGCTGGATTTTTGGCAACGATGCTGACCGATCCAAAGGGGGTCTCGTGGCCCTTGGCAACGTGTTGAACACCTTGGCTTATGGGGAAATTGCGCCCGAATACATTCCCTACGGACAGTCGTTGCTGACGAGCCTGCTGCAGGACTCGTTGGGCGGCAGGTCCATTAGACTGCTTATTGCCTGCGTGAGTTCCTCCGACGCCAATGTATCCGAGACCATGAGAACTCTTCGCTTTGCGGATCGGACTCTGCCAGTCATGAAAAAGCCAGGGCTGCGATTGGATCAGCGATTGCGATTGGTCAGTAGGCTGAAGGATATCATTCAGCAGCTGAGCGGGGAGCTCTTGAGAGCAATACAGGCCGTGGCTAAGCCGGATGATCGTCAGAGGTTGGAGGATCGGGCCAAGAACCTCGAGAAAAAAAACCTAAAGCTGCATCAGGAGCTGGAACAAATCCTAATCGATACAGCCGATGCGGATGTGCGGGGCGGCATTCTCGCGAAGCACATCGTCCAATCAAAGACGCACGTTCGTCGGATAATGACAATGCTGGGATTACAGCGACAGCAGGAACCCGGTCCCCAATCGGTTCAGAGTGAGGGCAACCAGCTGTTGCAGACGCTTGTGGAACTCAATCGCATAGTATCGGACACCACTGGGCAGTTAAGGGCAAGGGACAATCTATATCTACAGACGCACAGCCAGCAGTCGTGGCAACAGTTCAACAACGGCGGTGGAGACTTCGGATTAGAAGCAAATGCTGCAGGACCAGAAGATCACGTTTCGACACAACAACAAGGAAATGACGAATACTACTATGACAGCGCCTGATGAAATTTAAGAACTATTTATCTTGGGTCAGGGCATATTTGATATGGTATCTAAATTAATGTTATAAATAATTACAGTTTAACGCTTATGCGTTTCTAGTTCTAGTTTCCAATATATACTGAATGGTTTTGGCTCAATTGTACCTATCAAATTCAACGAAACCCAAACAAAAACGAGGGGGAACGTTGTGAGCCGCGGCAAAGGCCGCGGCTCTACTTTATACCCGGTACTCAGTCAGTATATACGTGAGCTTATGATCTACATACATGAATGTAAGTTATAAAATATATTTTATACGTAAACGCCGCTCGAATTAGCTCCCAATTTAATACATTAAATTGGTACCCAGGGAACACCACGGGGAGGCCATCACGATGCAATGGGGTCACTCTAGCCAAAATATAATCTTGGGGACCTACGAGTCGACTTGAGCTGCTTTTAAAAGCATTTTTAAGCTCCATATTCCCCAAAAATTTAAAAAAAGGATTCCAATCCTTTATAAAAAATAAAAAATATCTAAACTAACAAGAATACCTATATACATACATAGAAATGATTAATAATAAAACTATTTCAACCTTAACTTAATTAACAAAATAATAAAACGGATAAAAATAAAAAAGGTTTAACAAAGGTAAAGACTAAAGAATTAATATAATTCAGAATACGGCTAAATAATACAAAATATTAAATATTTACACTAATGCCTGATTACCAAAAAAGTTTAGTCTTCTGCCTCTCTAACATTAACTAAAATTCCACTATGATAACTATAGATAGTCTCAAAGGTGCGCGCGGTGGCCCTGCTATCGGAAATGTTTGAAAACGCCCAGTCAATATGCGTATCGCAATTGGTTGTGGACGAGTTCAAATCTAACAATGACCTACAATTCCTTTCTGAAAGGAATTCATAAATTTTCTTACAGCAACCTGAAAGGGTACGAAGGCATAAATTAAAATCTCCTAACACTACGGAATTTCTATCTAAAAATGGATGCCGTTGAAATAAGACCTCAAATTCTGCTTCGAACTTTCGCAACGGATACGTGGGGGTTCTGTAAATAACAATAAAACCGACAGATTTGTACTTAAACAAAGCATACTCGAACACTGGAGATGATAAGTTCCCGGAATCCGCATAATATCGATTACTTTCAATAATACTACAATGATTCAAAAGTTCATTCCTAACGAATATTAGAATGCCTCTTTTCGGTCTAGCTCCGCTGGCTACGGACTGGCAATCTAACCGCACTGCTGTGGAAAAGCCAGGAATATTATAAGCTTCATTAGAGTATGTGGAAGCCTCAACGAAGCACAAAATAGAAGATTTGAGCATTAGCTGATCAGAACAGACATCGATAAAATGGCAGTGCAAGCTTTCCGTATTATGGAAGAAAATATTTAATTCGGACGGATTGAGTAAACAATCGAAGTGGGTGTGAAGTAACTTAGCGGAACGCAAGTTCTCCATCTCTTTCGCGACAGGACAGTCCCGCTTGGGTCTCGAAGGAATGAGTGGTCCAACGATATAAAGTCCGTTCGCACTGGTGGCCCTACTACAAGCTACATACAATGCTTCTTTTTGCATATTGGATGAAGTGTGGACGACCACTTTGCTGTATGTTGCTCCCTGACTCTTATGAATAGTTATAGCTTCAGCAGCTACAATCGGAAACTGTTTTCGGTCAATAGTAACTTGTTCATTTTGATGGTATTGAAAACTTTTTGTAGTTTTCTGAACTGGGGTCCAAGAAGATTCGTTACTATGGCTGCGCTTTGACCGTGCGTTAACTCCTACGCTTTCCTCGAGAAAATGTATCCAAAGAAGTTCGGGAGTATTGGATGAGCTGAGATCTATCTGCATTAAAACACCAGTGGCTCCGTTAACAAGACCATCTGATGTATCTACATTGACTGTCATCATATATTTAGCCGTGGTTTTGAGAACCAATGAAGTGCACAAGCCTTGTGTATTCGAAGTTTTGAAACTCTTAACAGAGTCCAGATATTTTGTTTTGATGTCTGGGTTAAGATGCTCGGCTTTGATGGAGTCTAAAGCTATTGAAGTATATTCTGCAGTCATAATCGATGATAGCTTCTCCTTATTGTACTTATCTGTCTCGCTATTGCTATAAAATAAGTGGATCGCATCTGTTGGTGCTTCACTGCCGTGAACTATTCGGTCCCTAAGCAATTGAATATCTTCTGACGTCATTACGGCCGATGCCATGTTATTTAGTGCGGTTGCAAAAGGTTGGTCATCTCGCTGTCGCATTATCTCTGTAAGTTCGAAAAACTTGAAGCCATCCCAGAGACTAGAGCCAACTATCGCACTGTATGGATTATGCGCTCCTGATGAGGATTTGAATATCCAACGATCACCTACTGGACATAACTGCCTTAGATCGCCAAACACGATAACAGAAATGCCACCGAAAGGACTCTCGGGCCTTGAAAATATTTGTTTTAGACGCATATCCAAATATGAAAACATTTTTTCACCGACCATAGAAATTTCGTCAATTATAAGAATTTTAAGATCAATAAATCTTGAACGCAAGGTATTTAACAAATCTGGACCCAATTGTTTAAAAGCATGGTTGGATTGATTGAGAGGTAAAGAAAACATTGAGTGAAGTGTGGCACCTCCAATACCAAATGCAGCTTTTCCTGTGGGAGCACACAGCAGAACTTTAACAGTTTCTGGGTTAGATCCTGGTCTACGATTAAACTCCTGGGAAATGGTCTGAAAAATGGTAGATATGGTTCTACTCTTGCCGACGCCTGCGCCGCCACCTACAAACTCATAAAAAACTGCCTTATTTCTCACATTATGCAGAACATGGGTGAGATAGGTTTTTTGCTTCAAATTAAGCGATCTAATCAAATTAGCTAAAATATTAAGGGAAACAATAGGAGGAAGCTTAATTAATCGAATACTTCTATCTTGATCCGCTGCCTGGTCATTCAAGTTCAAAACATTTATCTGGGAACTTATTTCTGGAATCGCTAAAGCCCTAAACTCCTCAGCAATTGCCTCATCAACTACCTCTTCACCTTCCTCCCTATTCTCTTCGGCTTCCATGGCCCTCCTAAGCGCGTCTTCCAAATCTCCTAATGCATTGAATTTTTGGAAATTTGAATTTACCAACTCCTGATGATTATTATAAAGATCCTCGCAATTTACGCTCACTAAATCTTTCTCTTCATCTCTCCACGGATAAAACAGCATAGCTAATGCTCTAAAATAGTTTGACCTATCTGTATTTATATTAAACCTCATATATTTTAAAATGGACGGCTTAGTTCTTTCCCTAATAAAACCACTATTATCGCGGAGAGGGATAAAAACTTCTACTTGTGCCTCATTTTCTTCGTCCTCTTCATCATCTCTATTTTGGCAGGTTCTTTTCCCGTTTTTAGAAAATTCATAATTTGCTGCAAAATCGGCTAGACACAGGCCCTCAAGATCAGTTGGTCTTTGTTCATACCGCTCCAGCAATCCTTTGACGAATATGTCAGTGGACTCCTGATGCATATTTTGTAGGATGCTTGTGGATTTGAGCATTCGAACTCGTTGCTCTGGAGGGAAAGTATTTACTTGAACACATTTGTTGCTAGTTCCGGACAACGGAATTCCTAGACAACAATATACGGCTTCCTGAGCAGATATCTCAGTGCCAGAAATAAATTTGTGACCAATATGCTGTAGCTTTTGTCTAATCGTGTAATTGCCCCCTTGAACTTCTTTTGCCGCCTCGCGCATAAGCTTTGAAATACCCCTTTGGGTTTTATTTATATAATTTATTATATAGCTACAGCATGCATAAGGGTCCAAAATGTATTGGATATCCATATTGGCCCTTTGCATTGAAATGATGTGTTTATTATAAGCATTAATGCAAATTTCAGCAAATGACCTTTTTAGAAAAATGTGTGGTTTCTTTAAACCAGAAGAAATTGCATATTTGTAGTCCTCGTAATTGAGGCTCACTTGTTCGTGCGAAAGAAAGTTCTCAAATATGCTCAAGTGATCAATCATATCAGAGGATTGATCAGAATTCAGTAGGTCTTGAATTTTCTTAAAATTTCCTTGGTGAAAATCAAGGTTCGGAGTTTCCTCTGGCAGTGGACTCAATATCTCCGTTTGGGGCATTGGAGGGTATGGAATACCGAATCTACAAACTTTTTTTCCACTTTTATTGGCTTTTTTAAGACATGACATGTCCTTATGCCGATGCTTTTGGTATTCAACATACGGAGCTAATTCAGAGTCTGTGACATCTACTGTAATATGTTTGTTAATGAAGGCTATAACTGTTGAAATTGACTCTGTACTGGTTAAGTCCACTGCTGGGGCATCTTTCAGCCAAAACATGCCGTGAATATGGGGGGAACCTCTTTGTTGGAATTCAACACGCCAATAATATTTAATGACGAAGTTTTCCCCGAAAATGCCCTCCCGATTCCTCATAACTTTTAAAATCTCGCGATACCTATAATCGAAATACCTAGCACAAGTAACTGGATCTGCCCTGATAAGACGGTCCTTTTCGGTGTAGGGTAGATTCATTGCTTCTTCTTCGCTAATGATCTCCCTATCTACGTTTTTTTTGAGCAAAACAAGCAACTCTGGCCACCGCGTTTCAGCAGCAGACAGAGTAATGAAAAAAGTCGGCAGGCCGAACTGACGAATCATGGCCATAACCTTCTTCTTTTCATCCTCCCAGTGAGCCGGAGACGATCGAATATCGCGAAGAACCCTATATCCCTCATCGTGGTTAATAAGCCCCCCTATGAAATTCTCATTAAGAGCGTTAGCTGCCGTTACTGCACTGGAAGTGCTCCGCTTACGTAAGCAGATTGAAATATTATTTCGAATCTTAATGAGTTCTAACTTCTTATAATTGAAGAATAGTTTGTCAGTTCTACAACCTCTCCTATCTACATTTCGAAGCTCTGATCTAACAATGGTTGTAAAACTTTGCGAAGATTGTCTTTTGACGCCTGCATAAATAGTGGGAAAGGATAACTCTTCCGAGTCAATGTCTAGAATCATGTCGAGAGGTCGTTGGCCTTGACCTGGTGCGATTTTGATAATCCTATCATCAAATGGTATGTTGTTTTCAAGCAGAGTTTCCTGACCTCCAGGGTTGAGCTCTTCGGCTTCTACTTCCTCGTCGGGATGGGCCGGCTCCGTATCTACATTCCTATCTCTATTCTGCATACTTTCTAAAAAGGCTGCGTCTGCTTGAGATGCTACGAATGGAACAATATCGGATGTGAAACCAGAGATCCATTGCTCGTTAACTACAACATTATGCTTTTTATACAAATCTGTGGTAACTAAATAACGAAGTGCTTCAAAAATTTTGGAAGGTCTAATGGTTTCAGCCATGAAAGCATGAAGATACTCTTTTCTGCGTTTGAGGTGGAGCTGAATTACCTGGGCTTCATGGAAAGCTCGTGGAAGCTCCTTCACGATATCGCTTACCGAAATAGGGACGTTTACCACTGCCCCTTTAATGGAATTTTGACCTCGCCCCCCAGGCAATATAGGCTTAATTATCATAAATGGAAGTCGAGGAGAAATCAGTCGTTCCTCTAATGGAGTAAGCCCCTTCAAGCAGTCGGGCAGCGTGGGGAAATCTAATTCATTGAAGAAAAGCTTAGGCTTTATACGCTTCTTAATGTTGCTATGACATGTTCTGCAGAATTTTAATGTTGGGCAATCAGAAGGGAATTCTAAAAGGCTTTCAAGAGCGAAAATTTCAGCACTAAAATCGCAATCACTTTCTAAAAGGACGCGAGGAATCTTACAAATTTGTTTGGGGAACCACAGGCCTTTGCAAGAAAGGCAAACCTGATCAGGACCCAGCTTTACATTCCTGTTATAAACTACTTTCAGAGCTTCTAGGCCACTAAGCCTGATTCTGGGTTCTATCTGAGCCCTATCTTCCTGGGAGATATTTTCTCGTTCCTGCTGCATTCGGGAGGCGTTTCTTAAATTTTGCTCAACTCTATTGCTGCTATCGCTCCTATATTGGCTAACTCTTTGACTAGCGGTTCTGGCAGCGTCAATTTCTAACTGTCGTGCTGCAGCACGAGCAGCTTGGCGTGCCAGAGTGTCTCGCGCTCGCGAGATACGCCTACGATCTACTAAGCTCCTTTCTTGGACCCTGCGAAGTCTATCCTGATCTCTTTCTAACATGCGTCTCCTTTCATTATTTAAACGTATGCGTTGTCGCCTCTCTGTATTCCGTTCTTGCTCTCTTGTCCTATAGTCCAAGTCCTGTCTACGTCTGGACCGACGCACAGTATTGGCCACTTGCTCCTCATGTCTAATCTGGGCGTCTGTTCGCCTAACTAAATGTTCTCCTGTATTCTGTTCTTGCTCTCGTGCCCTATATTCCGAGTCCTGTCTACGTCTGGACCGACGCACAGTATCGGCCACTTGCTCCTCGTGTCTAATCTGTGCGTCTGTTCGCCTAACTATATGATCTACAGTGTTCTGTTCTTGCTCTCGGGCCCTATATTCCGAGTCCTGTCTCCGTCTGGACCGACGCACAGTATCGGCCACTTGCTCCTCGTGTCTAATCTGTGCGTCTGTTCGCCTAACTATATGTTCTACAGTGTTCTGCTCCTGCTCTCTTGTCCTATAGTCAGGGTCCTGTCTCCGTCTGGACCGACGCACAGTATCGGCCACTTGCTCCTCGTGTCTAATCTGTGCGTCTGTTCGCCTAACTATATGATCTACAGTGTTCTGTTCTTGCTCTCGGGCCCTATATTCCGAGTCCTGTCTCCGTCTGGACCGACGCACAGTATCGGCCACTTGCTCCTCATGTCTAATCTGTGCATCTGTTCTTCTAACTATATGTTCTCCTGTATTTTTTATACCCGATACTCAAAATGAGTATTGGGGTATATTAGATTTGTGGTAAAAGTGGATGTGTGTAACGTCCAGAAGGAATCGTTTCCGACCCTATAAAGTATATATATTCTTGATCAGCATCAATAGCCGAGTCGATTGAGCCATGTCTGTCTGTCCGTCCGTCCGTCTGTCCGTCTGTCCGTCCGTCCGTCTGTCCGTCTGTCCGTCCCCTTCAGCGCCTAATGCTCAAAGACTATAAGAGCTAGAGCAACGATGTTTTGGATCCAGACTTCTGTGATATGTCACTGCTCCAAAAATATTTCAAAACTTTGCCCCGCCCACTTCCGCCCCCACAAAGGGCGAAAATCTGTGGCATCCACAATTTCGACGATACGAGAAAACTAAAAACGCAGAATCGTAGAAGATGACTATATCTTCTAGAGTGCAAAATCTGAACCAGATCGTATAATTATTACAGCCAGAATCACGAAAACAATTTCACTCTTTCTCGCTCTGTCTCACTCTAACACACAGGTTTCATGGTCGGTTTTGCCAATTGCTAAATATGAGTTCAAGGATCTCAGAACCCATAAGAGCTAGAGCAACCAAATTTGGTATCCACACTCCTGTGATATCGGACCTTGACCGTTTCGTGTCCAAATTTCGCCACACCCCCTTCCGCCCCCGCAAAGGACGAAAATCTGGGGCAACCACAAATCTCAGAGACTATTAAGGCTAGAGTAACCAAATTTGGTATCCGCACTTCTGTTAGATCTCACTATAAAACGTATATCTCAGAATTTCGCCCCACCCCCATCCGCCCCCACAAAGGACGAAAATCTGTTGCATCCACAATATTGCAGATTTGAAAAAACTAAAAACGCAGAATCATAGAGAATGACCATATCTATCAGATTGCTGAATCTGTATCAGATCAGATCATTTTTATAGCCAAAAGGAACAAATCAATTTGCAGTGGCTACGCAGCGCCCGACGTCACGCTCAGACTGATTTTCTGTCTCTCTCGCACGCACTCTTTGTCGTGTCGTTTAATATTAGCGGCGTCTGCCGGAGGAAAGCCATACTGACTAAGTATCGGGTATAACCGTAGAGTTGCGGTGTCCGCAGCAACTCACAACGTTCCCCCTCGTTTTGTTCTTGCTCTCGTGCCCTATATTCCGAGTCCTGTCTACGTCTGGACCGACGCACAGTATCGGCCACTTGCTCCTCATGTCTAATGCGAGAGTCTGTTCGTCTCAGTACATGTTCGGCGGTATTTTGTGCCTGCTCTGTAGCCCTATACCTTTGGCTCCTTCTGCGTTTGAACCGACGCTCAGTGTTGACCACTTGCCCCTGTCGTGTTCTCAATTCTACTCTTTCTTCTATATTCTCTACATGTTGGTTCCGTAAACGTACGGACTGACGCACGGACACTTGTCGTCTATTCTGTGCATTCTCTACCTGCTCGCCAGCGACGGCTGCCTGCTCTTCCTGACCTACACCGGAAACCTGCCAAGCAGTCTCTTGATTTAGTCCTTCCGTCTCTAGCTCTTGGTTTCTAACTGGTTCAACGAACTCAGGGGGTGCAGCTATTACAAGTTCCCTATTTTCAATCAACTCGATATTTTCTAAATTTCCTAAATTTCTATCTCTATTTGATCTGTTTCTCAATTTGCGTCTCTGAGACTGCTGAGAAGCAGATAGCCTACGAGGCATGACAAAATGTATGTAAAATATAATTAAACAAGAAAAATAAGAAAAACTATATAGTAAGAATATAATATATACATATAATAGTAATAATAATATAACTAATAATGAAATACAATATAATATATATTTATATATGTATATATATTATAAAACTATAATTATATATATAATATATAATATATATAAAATATATATATAATATATAATATACATATATATAATATATAATTAATGTAAATTAACTTTTAACTTCCCAAAGCGTCAGCAATCGGTGGCAGCGACGTCCCCTGGCGAGCGCAGCAGCGACGTCCGTCCTCAGCCGCTATGCAGGCAGCGACGTCCGGCCTCAGCCTCCAGTGACGCCAGCAGAGGCACCGAAAAGCGCGCGAAGCAACGACGAAAGTTAGCAACTGTTATTAGTTTCTAACTAACGATCGGCGCAGAAAAACTAAGGCCCTATACCTTAATAAGCAAGCACTACTTTTATTTAATAAGTTAAAAGCTAAACTAGTTTGAATGGGTTTAATTCGAAATCAGTAATCGGAAAAAAGTCTCTATCGCTCTGCCTGGCTCGATATCAACTGGTCCCACCAAAACACAGCCTATTGAGATTTCGCGGTCTTTTTACGAGTGAGTCACTCAAAAAAGAGAGAACGCAGTCAAAGCATGCGGAAAGACTCTTACATGGTGAATGCACGAATAAGGTGGCGTATGATAATCGCCGAAAGACAGCAAGTGTGGTGATGACGTCATCTTGTTAATAAAGACACTTGCATCCATATGTAAATGTGTAAGGATGTGAACAGACAGTTGGGAGAACTCTTTTCTGAGTGGGGCAGAGAAGCTTGCGGAACAAACGGACAATTGAATTCATGTTTTCCAAATAGACATAGAAAGTGAATTCACCAATGAGGTGCCGTATGATAATCGCTGAAAGAGAGCAGCTGTGGTGATGACGTCACATTGTTTGACATTTTCAGCTTTTGTATGTATGGATATTTGCTCTATTGAGAGAACACTTGTCTGTGTGGGACAGAGAACTGAGAGAATAACTCAAATAACGCAAAAAAATGGAGCGGCTTTTTTCTCATTTCTTCCATACGCATATTTGGAGTAAAAACATTTTCGTGTCCCCCTCCCTTACTGTAACGGTTAACAAATTGTTTACCAATTGCCTGGGCCTGGGTGATGCTCTCTCCCTCTTTTTGATTTGCGGAAAGAGTGAGAGAGCCCCTGGTGTTTAGATTTCGCGGTTTTTTTTACAGACAATTCTCATTCTTTCTATAGGCATTTACATATATGAGTTTCACACTTGCATTCGCTGGTCCCCCTTCCACTCCCTAACCATAACGGCTCATTCAAACAGCTGCATATACACATACTATATAATGTTTATTTATTTATTTATTTATTTACATATTTATGTTCATTGCTCTTGCTCTTCCTCTTTGGACAAGTGATATTGCTGGGCATGCTGTGTGTCTCTCTCTATTTAGTCTCTTTGTAGGCAAATGGACAGATTGATTTGTTAATGTGGGAGGGGGTGATTGAACTGAGACATGGACAAGCAGACACCGCGGTGCGCTTGTTTGAAGAGAGAGGGGCATCGGGTAAAGGGGTATTGGTCAGAACGTTGAGCGTAAAACAAAGAAGAAGACATCGCCTGCCAGCAGTTAGGGCTTGCATTGCCGGGGGTTGTTTTTATTTTTTTCAGGGCAGAGAGATAGAGAGAGAGGGAGATAGAGAGGGCGAACGCATAGCTGCGTAGCCACAGCCAATTGTTTTGCTCCTTTTGGCTATACAACTGATCCGATCTGATCCAGATTCAGCAATCTCATAGATATGGTCATTCTCTATGATTGTGCTTTTTTAGTTTTCTCGTATCTTCAAAATTGTGGATGCCACAGATTTTCGTCCTTTGTGGGGGCGGAAGGGGGTGGGACGAAATTTCGAGATATACGTTTTATAGTGAGATCTAACAGGAGTGTGGATACCAAATTTGGCTGCTCTAGCCTTAATAGTCTCAGAGATTTGTGGACGCCCCAGATTTTCGTCCTTTGCGGAGGCGGAAGGGGGTGTGGCGCAATTTTGACACGAAACTATCAAGGTCCTATCACAGGAGTGTGGATACCAAATTTGGTTGCTCTGGCTCTTATAGGTTCTGAGATCCTTGAACTCATATTTTGCAATTGGCAAAACCGACCATGAAACCTGTGTGTTAGAGAGAGACAGAGCGAGAAAGAGTGAAATTGTTTTCTTGATTCTGGCTGTAATAATTATACGATCTGGTTCAGATTTTGCACTCTAGAAGATATAGTCATCTTCTACGATTCTGCGTTTTTAGTTTTCTCGTATCTTTAAAATTGTGGATGCCACAGATTTTCGCTCTTTGTGGGGGCGGAAGTAGGCGGGGCAAAGTTTTGAAATATTTTTGGAGCAGTGACATATCACAGAAGTCTGGATCCAAAACATCGTTGCTCTAGCTCTTATAGTCTTTGAGCATTAGGCGCTGAAGGGGACGGACAGACGGACAGACGGACGGACGGACAGACAGACATGGCTCAATCGACTCTGCTATTGATGCTGATCAAGAATATATATACTTTATGGGGTCGGAAACGATTCCTTCTGGACGTTACACACATCCATTTTCACCACAAATCTAATATACCCCTATACTCTTCGAGTACCGGGTATAAAAATAACATTAACAAAAAGCGAAGAAAAATAGAATTTTTGCATCTCTCCCCGACGGGGAATTGAACGCCGGTCTCCAGCGTGACAGGCGTGGATACTGACCACTATACTATCGAGGATGTTGGAAGCATCTTGCCAAATGCTACACTTGAAAATGGTTAGAATATACTCTTAGTTCTCTTTATCGTGTGGTTCTAGGCAGAGTAGCGGGACCTTCGGTTTTGGTTTTGCGTTTAATTTCGTATTTAATATATTTAGACAGGGCTCGAATCACCCTCAAAAGGTGTTAATGCCGGAGGGGGAGGATTCTTGATGTGTTTACAAATTATTTTTGACGCGTTTTAAGTCGCTTCGGGACTGAGGACTGCCTGTATATGTGTGTATCTATGGGAGTGTGCAGGCATTTATGAGCGAGAGTGGGTAGATTTATGCGCAGCGCTGCGTGTAATTATAATTTATCGTTGTTGAAATTCCATAAAACTTTAACACCTCTCACCTTGGGACCGCGAAGTGCAGCAGAGAGGAGAACAGAGAAGAACAGAAACCGAAACGAACCCGGGAAGGAAACAAAATGAGCAAAGATGGTGGAAGAAGAGGGCCTGTTGCATGGTCAGTATCCCCGCCTGTCACGCGGGAGACCGGGGTTCAATTCCCCGTCGGGGAGAGATGTTAAACTTCTTTTTTTTCTTCTAATTTGTTAAATTGTTTGTTTTAGGCAAATTTTTCTTTTCGCTTGATTCTTACCTCACACAACATTTGTAATCTATGTCAAAATACAAATAAGACATTGGTATTAGTCTCACATAGTATCCCTATTGTAACAAGTCGAGCCATCTGTTAGAAAGTTAAGTATTCATTTGGAATAAGTATTCATTTGGAATTTGTTACTCCAACCAAAAATAAGTTTATTTTACCGATCGAAATTTCGCTGTTCGATTCGAAGATGTCCCACTTTTTTGATACCCCGATGTCTGTAGCAGTGCGCTTGCGTCCAATGAACAGCATGGAGTTGGAATGTAAAAGCAGCACTGCGGTGAAGCGAACACCGGACGGATTGCCCCATGTGTCGGTGGATTTCCATGAAAGCTTCGCTTTTAACTATGTTTTCGACCAAAGGGATACCCAGAAGGATCTTTTCGAGGCCTGTGTCCAGACGAGGTTGAAGAGACTTCTTCAGGGATTCGACGTGACCATCTTGGCCTACGGCCAAAAGGGTTGCGGCAAGACCTACACCATGGGCACGGACTTCAATGGTGTGATGGACGACAAAGTGGGCTTGATTCCGCGAGCCGTGCACTACCTCTTCCAGTACATTTCAACTCTGAAGAAGTCGTACACTTTCCGTGTGAGCTGTTCGTTCGTGAAGATCTACCAGGAGGAGCTATTTGACCTCCTCTTGCCAAGAAATAATTTGAGCAGCCGCCTTGCGGGGCCCGGTCTGACAGAACTGGAGGTCAGCTCCGCCCAGGAGGTAACCGATCATCTGATGCGGGGCTTTGCCAAACGGGCAGTGGGCGAGAAGCCTTCCGAATCCCATTCCATATTGACATTAACATTGGTGGCCAGGAAGTTGGGTGGAGGAGTCCCTACCTCTGAAACCACCACCAAGCTCAATTTTGTAGATCTGGCCGCTTCGGGATGCTGGATTTTTGGCAACGATGCTGACCGATCCAAAGGGGGTCTCGTGGCCCTTGGCAACGTGTTGAACACCTTGGCTTATGGGGAAATTGCGCCCGAATACATTCCCTACGGACAGTCGTTGCTGACGAGCCTGCTGCAGGACTCGTTGGGCGGCAGGTCCATTAGACTGCTTATTGCCTGCGTGAGTTCCTCCGACGCCAATGTATCGGATCTTTGCGGATCGGACTCTGCCAGTCATGAAAATGCCAGGGCTGCGATTGGATCAACAGCATGAGGATGAGGTCAGTAGGCTGAAGGATATCATTCAGCAGCTGAGCGGGGAGCTCTTGAGAGCAATACAGGCCGTGGCTAAGCCGGATGATCGTCAGAGGTTGGAGGATCGGGCCAAGAACCTCGAGAAAAAAAACCTAAAGCTGCATCAGGAGCTGGAACAAATCCTAATCGATACAGCCGATGCGGATGTGCGGGGCGGCATTCTCGCGAAGCACATCGTCCAATCAAAGACGCACGTTCGTCGGATAATGACAATGCTGGGATTACAGCGACAGCAGGAACCCGGTCCCCAATCGGTTCAGAGTGAGGGCAACCAGCTGTTGCAGACGCTTGTGGAACTCAATCGCATAGTATCGGACACCACTGGGCAGTTAAGGGCAAGGGACAATCTATATCTACAGACGCACAGCCAGCAGTCGTGGCAACAGTTCAACAACGGCGGTGGAGACTTCGGATTAGAAGCAAATGCTGCAGGACCAGAAGATCACGTTTCGACACAACAACAAGGAAATGACGAATACTACTATGACAGCGCCTGATGAAATTTAAGAACTATTTATCTTGGGTCAGGGCATATTTGATATGGTATCTAAATTAATGTTATAAATAATTACAGTTTAACGCTTATGCGTTTCTAGTTCTAGTTTCCAATATGTACTGAATGGTTTTGGCTCAATTGTACCTATCAAATTCAACGAAACCCAAACAAAACGAGGGGGAACGTTGTGAGTTGCTGCGGACACCGCAACTCTACGGTTATACCCGATACTAAGTCAGTATGGCTCTCCTCCGGCAGACGCCGCTAATATTTAACGACACGACAAAGAGTGCGTGCGAGAGAGACAGAAAATCAGTCTGAGCGTGAAGTCGGGCGCTGCGTAGCCAGTGCAAATTGGTTCGTTCCTTTTGGCTATAAAAATGATCTGATCTGATCCAGATTCAGCAATCTAATAGATATGGTCATTATCTATGATTCTGCGTTTTTAGTTTTCTCAAATCTACAATATTGTGGATGCAACAGATTTTCGTCCTTTGTGGGGGCGGATGGGGGTGGGGCGAAATTCTGAGATATACGTTTTATAGTGAAATCTTAAAGGAGTGTGTGTACCAAATTTGGTTACTCTAGCCTTAATAGTCTCTGAGATTTGTGGTTGCCTCAGATTTTCGTTCTTTGCGGGGGCGGAAGGGGGTGTGGCGAAATTTGGACATGAAACGGTCAAGGTCCGATATCACAGGAGTGTGGATACCAAATTTGGTTGCTCTGGCTCTTATCCTTGAACTCATATTTTGCAATTGGCAAAACCGACCATGAAACCTGTGTGTTAGAGTGAGACAGAGCGAGAAAGAGTGAAATTGTTTTCGTGATTCTGGCTGTAATAATTATACGATCTGGTTCAGATTTTGCACTCTGTCCGTCTGTCCGTCCCCTTCAGCGCCTAATGCTCAAAGACTATAAGAGCTAGAGCAACGATGTTTTGGATCCAGACTTCTGTGATATGTCACTACTCCAAAAATATTTCAAAACTTTGCCCCGCCCACTTCCGCCCCCACAAAGAGCGAAAATCTGTGGCATCCACAATTTTAAAGATACGAGAAAACTAAAAACGAAGAATCGTAGAAGATGACTATATCTTCTAGAGTGCAAAATCTGAACCAGATCGTATAATTATTACAGCCAGAATCAAGAAAACAATTTCACTCTTTCTCGCTCTGTCTCTCTCTAACACACAGGTTTCATGGTCGGTTTTGCCAATTGCAAAATATGAGTTCAAGGATCTCAGAACCTATAAGAGCCAGAGCAACCAAATTTGGTATCCACACTCCTGTGATATCGGACCTTGATAGTTTCGTGTCAAAATTGCGCCACACCCCCTTCCGCCTCCGCAAAGGACGAAAATCTGGGGCGTCCACAAATCTCTGAGACTATTAAGGCTAGAGC
>NW_020825541.1:0-146564 GCF_003286085.1 Drosophila persimilis
ACGTTGTGAGTTGCTGCGGACACCGCAACTCTAAGGTTATACCCGATACTAAGTCAGTATGGCTCTCCTCCGGCAGACGCCGCTAATATTTAACGACACGACAAAGAGTGCGTGCGAGAGAGACAGAAAATCAGTCTGAGCGTGACGTCGGGCGCTGCGTAGCCACTGCAAATTGATTTGTTCCTTTTGGCTAAAAAAATGGTCTGATCTGATCCAGATTCAGCAATCTAATAGATATGGTCATTATCTATGATTCTGCGTTTTTAGTTTTCTCAAATCTGCAATATTGTGGATGCAACAGATTTTCGTCCTTTGTGGGGGCGGATGGGGGTGGGGCGAAATTCTGAGATATACGTTTTATAGTGACATCTTAAAGGAGTGTGTGCACCAAATTTGGTTACTCTAGCCTTAATAGTCTCTGAGATTTGTGGTTGCCTCAGATTTTCGTCCTTTGCGGTGGCGGAAGGGGGCGTGGCGAAATTTGGACAGGAAACGGTCAAGGTCCGATATCACAGGAGTGTGGATACCAAATTTGGTTGCTCTGGCTTTTATAGGTTCTGAGATCCTTGAACTCATATTTTGCAATTGGCAAAACCGACCATGAAACCTGTGTGTTAGAGTGAGACAGAGCGAGAAAGAGTGAAATTGTTTTCGTGATTCTGGCTGTATTAATTATACGATCTGGTTTAGATTTTGCACTCTAGAAGATATAGTCATCTTCTACGATTCTGCGTTTTTAGTTTTCTCGTATCGTCGAAATTGTGGATGCCACAGATTTTCGCCCTTTGTGGGGGCGGAAGTGGGCGGGGCAAAGTTTTGAAATATTTTTGGAGCAGTGACATATCACAGAAGTCTGGATCCAAAACATCGTTGCTCTAGCTCTTATAGTCTTTGAGCATTAGGCGCTGAAGGGGACGGACAGACGGACAGACGGACGGACGGACAGACAGACAGGGCTCAATCGACTCGGCTATTGATGCTGATCAAGAATATATATACTTTATAGGGTCGGAAACGATTCCTTCTGGACGTTACACACATCCACTTTTACCACAAATCTAATATACCCCAATACTCATTTTGAGTATCGGGTATAATTAAGAACAAAAACGACAATAAAAGAGATCGGAGGGTCGAGCCCCAACGATCCAGAAAAACGGATTGAACATCGATTTACACTAATATACATGCATACACACATATATCTTCCCTCGCGCTCTCGCTGCCAACAGCGCTGAGCATATTCACACATATACATACTAACATATAAGAGATAAGAACACATAGTTCTGCCGTTCCGCTGCCGGCGTCACTGGCAGCGCAGCTCCGCGGCTTTTGGCTTACAAAAGCCCAAAACACAATTGTAAAATTCAGAACATAAACGACAATAAAAGAGATCGGAGGGTTGAGCCCCAACGATCCAGAAAAACGGATTGAACATCGATTTACATGTAGTATGCTCATATTAAAGTAAAGTAAAGCATTCATTATTACGAATACCCACTGTACCGACGGTACTTAAAGAATACACACTGTAACACTTTGTTTCAGTGTTTACGTAACAATAAAGTCCCAGACATTCTGGGTGATCGTATTACGATTCACTCAAGAATGCCTCGAGCGACCCAAGTGCAGCGTCAGCATGTTCCCATGACTTGACGGCACTAATATACATGCAAATTAAATAACTGCGGTAGCGGATTGTGTTTTTAAAAAGTTTTTATTTTACTTCGAACTTCACTGATATAGATTTAAGTAGAGGGTCACAAAGGAATTCCGGTCCAAGGGATTGCGCGATCTTAATATTTAGCTAGACTTTTCGGTGTCGCTGCTGGATCAAGACTGGTTTGAACTTTCTGATCTTTGCATCGTTGATCCCTTTCGGGAATCGTTTTTCTATAAACATTTCAATTGATTTCGCCATCCCGAGTATTAGATTTCGTCATCCAAAGAGAGAACTGTAAAAGGCCTAAAGTGCAGGATCTGCAGAAAGCCGGGAGTGAGATTGTTTATGAGAAGCCGGGTGTGGGCAAACATTGGTTTTCCATTTAGGCGAGTGTCAAAGATTGGGATTGCGGCGGGGGCGCTTGAGATTGTACATCTTAGAAATCAATTAGGCGGAGGCCCAAGATTGAAATTGTTTTCGTTTTGGAAAGCCAAAGATTGTTTACAACTCATATAAGAGCTCAATGGAATTGGGTACGTTAACTCCCCCCATTCTTAAATGTTTCGTCCCGATACATTTTGAAGTTCTGATAGAGCTCTAATTTCTTCTGACAGTATTTGAATGTTGCTTTCCACTATTTCTTCTGACGGTATTCTTATTGATTTAATAAGTACAAATTTGGTTAATTTATAGCCGAAGTAAAATAACATTAACAATATCAAAATGATTAAAAATAATGTTGTTAATGGTAAGGCCGTATTACCTAATGTTATAAGGGGATTTAAAATATTAACATTATCAAAAGAAAATTGCTTATCATTCGATTGTATATAATCAACTAATTCAAAATCGCTATATCTATGATGCGATATATATCTTAGAATTTTACCCTTATCATTTATGTGGGTTATATTATTTATTACAATTGTGTTGTTGAATATAAGGAGATACGATCCTAACAAAGTAATATTGTCTACGATATTTTTGCCTGAAACTAATATGGCACCATCCTGAATGATGTCTATTTCTTTGTTTTTTTCCCTTTTTTTAGTGCAGTTGGCTTTAAAGCCATTAAGTAAATTGGTGAAACAGGTACTCTTTAAATTTATTTGTGCGTAATTGTTAAAAGTTTCACTTTTAAAATTTTTCATTAAATATTTCTCCTTACATTCACAAACTTTTTCACTTATAACTAACATTCCATCATTTTGTGAGATGGCTCTTGCATGGTAAAACTTGCAAATATCTTTAATTTGAGGATATTTTATGTAAATGATTATTAAATCTGCATTTCGAATTATTTTAACCGTTGCAATGTCCAGCAGATCAGACAGTTCAACATTATGTTTTTCATGCTTATAAATGTCCTCTATTTCGTTTTTATTTAAAATTTTTGTATTGAAAATGTTTACTTTTAAGAGGGTAATGGTATCAACTAAATTTAGTAGGTCAAAAGTTATTAATTTTAAACGATGCTTTCTCAGTATCGTTTCTTCATTGAAGATGACATTTTTTAATGAATTTGATAGCAGTTCAATTTCTTTGAAAAATTTGGAATTTATTACAAATTGTTTATTATTATTTTCAGTTAATTCATTTACTTTATTTTGTATTTTCAAAAAGTCGTCATGATCAGGGCTGCCTGCTATCCATTTCCAAATGGTACCTAATTCATTTATTCCCCTTTCATTCCGTTTTGGATCTAATTCTGAAATCATTAATTTTAATAGACTTAAGTCCATTGATATTTCCCACTCATCGTCTGAATTAATTGATTTGTTGACATATTTGGATTCTTTATCAATTATCTCTCTATAAAAACTCAAATTAGTAATATGGAAAAGTTCAGCGTATGTTTCATAAGTGTAAACGTCTCTGTCGTCTTTGAGCAATAGATAGTCACTATGCGTATAGTCAATTACTTCCGAAGTCGTCAATATAACAAAAGTCAGTATTAGTATATTCGCATACATTTTCTGGAAAAAATATTTAATATTTGATGTTATCTTTATGTATAATTCTGTTTCTATTGTTGATTATAATTTTATTCGGTCGATTTTCCTTAACTACCTGCTTTTTGTATCGGGATTGAAGTTTATTTCTTTCCCCGAATTTCTTTTCATAAACTACTTCTCCTATTTTATAATCTTTTTCTCTTCTATCTTTGTTATGTAGCTTAAGCATTTTGGTCTGAGCTACCTTAAGTAATATTGGATTATGTTTGTGTTCTATTTTGTTATACAATATGTCATATGGCATTTGATTGGTCGTTGAATGTATCGTCAGGTTATATTTCAGTGCCGCCCTTATTATTATTTCTGAATAATCTGTTAGATTTAGTTCATCCTTGATGCACCGCGCTATTTCTGTTAGTGTGGAATGTACCCTTTCTACCTGACCATTTGAGGTGCTGTGTCTGGGATCAGCATAATAAATAGTTAAGTTACTTCTTTGTATGATCTAAATTGTGCTGAAGTAAAGCTTGGTTCGTTGTCAGTCATTAATGATGTTGCTAACGGAAAGTGTTGCAAAATTTCCATTACCTTATTTTCAATGTTTAATTTACTTTGAATTTCCTTGACCACCAAGTATTTAGAATAAGAATCTATACAAGTTATGAATGTTAGGTTTTGGGCATAGTATATGTCTAAGTGTAATTGATCTCCTTCTTTTGCTGGAATGGGAGCTTCCCCAATTGGAATTTTTACAGGGTGTCTGTGATATTTGTTTTTGTTACAGATCTCACAATTTTGTATATATTCTTTTAATTTTTTGTGCAGGTTTGGCCAATAATACAGCTTAGTTATTTGTTTGTAATTTTCTTCTAGTCCTCTATGGGCTCTGCAATGTGTTTCTTCTATAATTATAGCTTTATCTTCTGAATTTACTACATCTTGGAGGAACTTTCTCGTGAAGAGAAATTTATTTATGAAGTTTTCCTTTAGCTTATTTTGGATAAGGTATAAATCTTCTAAAGTGCAGTGTATTCCTGTGGTTAAGTGAGGCTGAATAAATTCTTTTAAAATGATTAGCAGATTGTCAACCGTATCAAATTCAATAATATGTCGGGTATTTTCATAAACTCTTACTAACTCATGAACTGTGAATCTCCCTTGCGCTAATAGTAGCTGCTGTTTAAATTGGTTTAGAGGCTTGCTAGTCTCTTGAATGACGTTTTCAAAACTACTCTCTGCTGAATGCTGAGTATTTATGTCTGATTCTGATTCTGTCTGGTCGACATCACTATCTGTCATATGATTTATTTTTATCCGAGATAAAGCGTCCGCTACTACGTTAGTTGAGCCTGGCTTATAAATGAAACTTGTGAAACTTTCTATGAAGTAATACCAACGTTTCATTTCAACATTTGGATTTTTTTGCGACATTGCAAAGGACAAAGGTTGGTGATCTGTATGTATTTCAATTCCACTCATTCCGTATAAATAATTTCGCAAATTTTTTAATGCCCATACAATAGCTAATAATTCTTTTTTATTAGTAGCATATAATTGCTCGGTTTTACTTAAAGTTTTAGAAATAAATGTTATGGGATTCCCATCTTGCGACAAAACTGCACCTATTGCTATGTCCGATGCATCTGTGGTTAATGTGAATTTTTTATTGTAATCTGGTTGTACTAATTCAATATGTGCTATTAAACTGTCCTTTAAATTATTAAATGCTCCAATTGCTGGTTCATCCAGCTGTATTAATGTTTTCTTGGATGCCCTTCGTGAAACTTTCCCATTTACTCCGCTCAGATATTTTGTTAAAGGTTTGGCAATTGTGGCATAATTTCGGACAAATTTTCTGTAATACCCTGTTAGTCCTAAGAAGCTACGTAGCTCTCTGATATTTTTAGGAATTGGATAGTTTTGTATTGTGGAGATTTTGTCTGGATGTGTTTTAATGATATTTTGGGAAACAATGTATCCCAGAAATTTGGTTTCCAATTGAAAGAATTTAGACTTTTCTAGTGAAGTTTTCATGTTAGCGTTTTGCAATATCTGTATTATATGAATTAGATCTTTATAATGTTGTTCTATAGTTTTTGAAAATATTATTATATCGTCCATATAAACGTGACAAGTTTTCCCAACTTGTTCTCTAAGTATATCGTCCATTGCCCTTTGGAAAATTCTGGGAGCGTTCGTCAATCCCATAGGCATTCTTAGAAATTCATATTTGCCGTTATTTATGGAAAAAGATGTTTTTTCAATATCTGATTCCCTCATTAAAATCTGATAGAAACCTGACTCTAAATCAATGGCCGAGAAATATTTCGCTTTACCTAAATTGGCAAGGATTACTGAAGGATCTTGCATAGGGTATCTATCCGGTATGGTGTTTTCATTAAGTTTCTTAAAGTCTATTACTAATCTATGCTTAGGAGTTCCGTCCTCATTTACTCCCTTCTTTGGTACTACTATTACCGGTGAATTATATGGGCTTTTACTAGGTCTGATTATACCTTCATCTAACATTTTACTTATTTCGTTATTAACGAAATCGTTAACCGAATAAGCGTATGGATACTGCTTGCCATATACCGGTCTATCGTGTTCAGTGTTAATCTCTCCTTTTATATCCGTTCTGAACGTTAACTGTAAATTTATATTGGCATGGTCTTCTTCGATGATAGATACCATTTTCTCTCTGAGATTTTCTAAATTGTCCTCTTTGTAGGTTATTGTGTTATACAATTTCATTTTTTTCAATTCAGAATTTGCATAATTTTGAATGTCGGATATTTCTACGACGGCGCGTTCAGGATTTTTGCATCCCAAACTTTTAAATTGTTCATTGTCGGATAATTCAACGACGGCGTGTTCAGGATTCTTTAATCCCAAACTATTCGAACTTCTAATGTCGGATAATTCAACGACGGCGGGTTCAGGATATTTTAATCCCAAACTATTGACGGATAATTCTTCGTCGGCGTGCTCAGGATTTTTTGATCCCAAGCTATATAAACTTCCTTCTACCTTTACTGAATCGCTTTTCATTTCTTTTTCTTCTTCAAAATATTTTTTAATTATATATTCCTTCAACGGAAGGATGGTTTTTCCTTCTATAAAGGTTAATTTGTTTAAAGAAAGGACCTCGTCGTATATTAGTTTCTCCTCATTGTCTTTATAACTTAAAGTCCCCTTTCCTGTATCAATAACCGCTCCGATTTTCTTTAATAGGTTAAATCCTATTAGTAAATCTGCCTCCATTCCATCTATTTCATAAAACACTTGCTTTGTGTTGAAAATAGTTATATTATGGAAATATTTAATTATTAAAAACCCATTCACTGTAGCAACTTTCTTATAAATTGGTAATTCTTTTTTATTTTCGTAAATTCCTTTTTTTATATAACAGGAAGTTGCTCCCGTATCTATCAAAACTTTTAATTCTCTGTTTATTTTTCTGTCTACTCTTTTTAGGTAGGGCAGACCTACTTCGGGGGCTGATCTAAAAAATGAGCCTCCTCAATGTTATTTATCCTCATTGCTTTATTAGCCGGTTGTTCCGACATTTCGTTTAGCTTTCGTTTCTGCGCTTGATTGTCGTTAGACTGATTATTCGGTACTACGTTTGCCCTGAAATGCTGGGCTTGGCTATAATTGTTATTAGTTCTCCTATAATAACCGTTAGTATTCTTCCGATAATTTCTATTGTTATTATTTCCCCTGAATTGATTGCTGTTCTGTCGGTTCCGGATTTGTATCGATTCGTCTACCTCCATTGGTTCTGGGGCCTGATTTTGTTGTCTATTACCCAAGAAATAGGGTTGTCCCCAAGACATGTTATTCCTCTGCAAATCCCTTTTTTGGTCGTGTTCAAAGTGACCGCCACGATAATTAGATATTGATCTGTAACAACACTGCGCATGTGCCCTGCTGCATATCGATGTTCTCATATCGATATTCTGTATATCGATGTTCCCTTTTCGGTGTCTCTCTCTTGCGTATGTTACTCGGAAGCACATATAATTCTGTATACTGATATTCTGCTGTCTTACAAATAAAATAACTTTAACAGGTTATGGGCCCAGACACCAATTCACCCAGAAACAGTATAAAACAGAAACAGTGAGAAACAATAAACATTGTTTGGTGCTTAGTGAAAAGCAGTGCTAAAAAATGGCATAGACTCATTGGGGTTATGTGTGTACATAGAAAGGCAAAAGAACAAGTTGAACAAATTCAACGGAGATTCGCATTGTGTTTTTTGATTAGAATTTTGCAGCGAATCGGACCGTTGCCGTGGTTTAAAGTCCAAAATAAAGCAGTCCCAACGGATCAAGAAACACAAAAGCGAACGGAGACTCAAGTGTGTATACCAAAAAGTGCGTATGCCAAGCCGCACAAAACGGCGAGTGTGTATACCCAAAAGTGTGTATACCAAGGCATAGAAAATCGCGAGTGTGTGTGTGTAAATAGCAACTCGGAGGGATACTTAAAAGAAAACGAAAAAAAAAAAAACAAAAGAAAGACACGGACAACAGTATTGTCGTCGTAGTTGCTTTGTGCATGAGACGATCGACAGTTACAAATTTTGCACTGTGGGACAATAAGTATAAAAAATGAGTGGAAATATGAATTTCAATATTGAGAAACTGGACGAAAACAATTATAGCACATGGGAAGTTTTGATGAGAAGTGTTCTCATACAAAATGATTTGTGGCCAATCGTCAGTGGTAAAATTGAGCTTAGTGAAAGTGCAACAAGTGAGCAACGTGCAGCTTTTGAACTAAAGGATCAAAAGGCGTTGGCGTCAATTTTACTTTGTGTTAAATCGACCCAACTAAACAATATTAAAAATTGTGTATCGTCGTCACAGGCATGGCAAAAGCTAAATAAAATTCACAGGCCAAGCGGACCAGCAAGGGTAGTGTTTTTAATTAAACAATTGTTGACGTTAAAAATGTCGGATGGTATAAGTGCACAGGAATATTTGCGGAAATTCCAGGTGGTACACGAGGCTTTAGCAGAGGTCAACATAAAGGTTGATGAAAAGATCTTATCAGTTGTGTTGCTAAATGGTTTGCCTAAATCGTATGAAAGTTTTGTTGTTGCGATTGAGACGCGAGATGATTTGCCGAGCTTGAGCATGCTAAAAATAAAAATTTCTGAAGAAGCGAATAGGCAGGAAGATAGCATTAGCAAGGAAATTACAAGTAGCGCGGAACTACACGTCAGTTATGACAACAACAATTTTAAGAAAAACTTTAAGAAGGGCAAAAAGTGTTTTAAGTGCGGAAAGGAAGGCCATTTTAAATCGGAATGCCGTGCTAAAAGCAAGCAGGAAGGAGCAAACAACAAGGGCGCAAACAGTAAAAGCGGGGAAAGATTGGGTACAATGCTTTGCGTAACCGAATATGACAAAGTGGAACCAGAAAAATATGTACCAATCCTAAGTTTAGCTAAGCCGAATGACCAGATGTTAAATGCATGGTGCATAGACAGTGGCGCAACGGCGCATCTATGTTGTGACAAGGAACGCTTTGTGTCGTTCACGGAAGATAATCAAAAAGTATTTTTAGCCGGCGGTAAATCACTTATTGCTGAAGGGCATGGAACTGTTCAAGTAAAGTTCGGTGATAGATCCGTTACGATGGAAAATGTTATCTTGGTACCAGATTTGCAGTACAATTTTATATCGGTCACAAAACTATTAAAACATGGAAAAAAAGTTGTGTTTGAGAAAAATCAAGCGATGATTTTTGAAAACGGAAAAATAGTTATAAAGGCACATCTGGAAAATGGATTGTTTATGGTTCAGGACAATCAGGAAAAGTGTATGAACATTGTAAATGTTGAGGCAGATGCATTCAAATGGCACAATAGGTTCGGACATGTACATTTTGACGCATTAAAGGAAATGGTTAACAAGGAGATGGTAATAGGTCTCAAGGGCATATACAAGCCAAAACAAGTGTGTGCAACATGCGCAAAAAGTAAAATTTGCGTGCAACCATTTCAATCGAGCACAAACAGGTCAAAGGGCGTTCTAGACTTAATACATACTGATGTATGCGGTCCAATGCAAAAGCAGTCAATGGGAGGCAATCGATATTTCGCCACATTTATTGATGATTGTTCAAGATATGTATCAGTAAGTTTCCTAAAAACCAAAGATCAGGTTTTCGAGGCTTTTAAAGAATTTAAGAGTCAAGTTGAGTGCCAAACTGGGAGAAAAGTCAAGGTTTTACAAAGCGACAATGGCCGAGAATACATATCAAGCGTTTTTGACAATTACCTAAACCAAAATGGAATAAAGCGAAACTTAACAGTGCCATATACACCTCAACAAAACGGAGTTGCAGAAAGGGCCAACAGAACATTGGTAGAAATGGCAAGAAGTATGCTGCTGCATGCTGGGTTGAGTGAATGCTATTGGGCAGAAGCGATTCGAACTGCCACGTATTTGCGAAATAGAGTGGCAAGCAGCTGCTTGAGCGGGGTGACACCTTTTGAAATATGGACAGGTCGAAAGCCAGTGGTATCGCATTTAAGAGTTTTTGGCTCAGTAGCGATAGCTCTAGATAAAACAAAGAAATCAAAGTTCGCACAGAAAGGCTTAGAGTATATAATGGTGGGCTACTCGGATACGGCCAAAGCATACCGTTTGGTCAGTAAAGAAACCAGGAAACTCGTAGAGAGTAGGGATGTCATTTTTGTAGAACCTGAAGGGGGCAAACTAGATGCATCATGTTCCAATGACATATCATCAATTGAGGTTCAAGAAAACCAGAACGCTGAACCCGAAATGGATAGCGAGCAATTTAAAGATCCAGAAAATGAGCCAGAAAATCAGGAGGAGATTAGGTCTAGTAATGACATTCTTGTAATTCCAGAACCAATAAGAGGACCAGGACGCCCAACCATAGTACGGACGGGCAAACCAGGACGACCAAGGAAGCAGTATCATATGCTCAATGCGATACTGGCAGCAGACGTACAAGTTCCACAAAACTACGCACAAGCTGAACGGTCTACTGAAGGCGAGATATGGAAAGCATCAATGAAGGACGAGTACGAATCTCTCGTGAAGAACGGCACGTGGTCGCTTACTAAATTGCCTAGCGGGAAAAAGTCCATTGGATGCAGATGGGTTTACGCAGTTAAGTCCAATCCGGATGGAAGCGTGAACAGGCTCAAATCACGTCTGGTGGCGAAAGGTTGTAGCCAACGCTACGGGATCGACTACACGGAAACATTTGCACCAGTTGTACGCCACGCAACTATCAGGTTGATAATTGCACTTGCAGTCGAACATGGTCTCCACCTACATCAAATGGATGTTGTCACGGCGTATCTCAACGGCGAATTGGAAGATGAGGTTTTTATGAGACAACCTGAGGGCTTCATCAGCGAAGTTCACCCAAATCACGTTTTGAGGCTTCACAAAAGTATATATGGCCTAAAACAATCAGGAAGAGTGTGGAACTCTACGTTGGATGCAACGCTGAGACGCATTGGTTTTATACCGACTGTCAACGAACCCTGTCTGTATCGTAAGCCAGGTAAAAATATGTGTCTAATAGCTGTCTACGTAGATGACATTATTTTGGCGTGTAAGGACCTAGATGATATATCTGATATCAAGATAAAGATCGCAGCAGAATTTGATGTGGTTGACATCGGGCCTATGCAATACTTTTTAGGTATTGAGGTGAAACGTGAAGGCAGTACGGGTGCGATTTCAATCAGCCAACGGAAATATATTAGAGAGTTGCTCGAACAGTACAATTTGAAAGATTGTCGACAGACGTCCACGCCTCTTGAAGCTGGTTACCAGGTGGCATGCAACAAAGAGGATTGCCGCAGGGTCGACATCACATCGTTCCAAAAGCTAATTGGAGAGTTATCTTATCTTGCTGTTATGACTCGTCCAGACATTGCGCATTCGGTGAACAAATTAGCACAACGTAACAAGGATCCTCATTCCGAGCATGAAGCGGCAGCCAAGCACATCCTTCGATATTTGGCAAAAACTATCGACTGGGAGATATGCTACACAAAGCAAGGAAAGGCAATTGAGTGTTTTGTTGATGCAGATTGGGCAAGTGATATGACGAACCGAAAGTCATTCACTGGCTATGTATGCATGTTGGCAGGAGGAGCGGTTTCTTGGGAGTCAAGAAAGCAATCGACGGTTGCCCTCAGTTCCACGGAGGCAGAGTACATAGCCTTATCATCTGCAGCAAAAGAGGCGATATACTTTCGCAGCCTACTGATTGACTTAAAGCTGATATCCAAGGAGTCAGCTATTCAGATGTACGGCGACAACATTGGAGCACAGCAGCTTGCTAGAAACCCCATGTTTCATGCACGTACAAAGCACATCGACGTCAAGATACATCATATTCGAGAGGTTCTCAAGAGAGGTGAAGTCAACATTGCATATCTGCCAACCGATGAGATGATAGCAGATGTCCTCACAAAGAACTTAGCCAAGGTTAAGCACCATAAATTTGTATTCGCATTTGGTTTAAAAGATCGTTTATAAGTGCTTGACATGTTATTGAATATTAGTTAAGTATATTTAAAGTTTGTAAACATGCGTTGTGTTGAGGAGGAGTGTTCAAAGTGACCGCCACGATAATTAGATATTGATCTGTAACAACACTGCGCATGTGCCCTGCTGCATATCGATGTTCTCATATCGATATTCTGTATATCGATGTTCCCTTTTCGGTGTCTCTCTCTTGCGTATGTTACTCGGAAGCACATATAATTCTGTATACTGATATTCTGCTGTCTTACAAATAAAATAACTTTAACAGGTCGAATGGTGAACTGTTAGTCCTAGGTTGTCGTTGGTTGAATCTTAAGGTATTGAAATTATTATTCCCTGAATTTCTGGGACCGCTGAATTGGTAGGCAAATTGGGCCCGAATGTTATTAGATTGCAATTCCTGTACCTTTGCCAAGGCATTCGGTAAATCTGGGGGATTCAATGAAAATAGGATTTCAGCAATGTCGCCGTTTAGGCCAGTGACAAAAATGCGTAAGGCATTGTCTCTAATTTTTATACCCGATACTCAAAATGAGTATTGGGGTATATTAGATTTGTGGTAAAAGTGGATGTGTGTAACGTCCAGAAGGAATCGTTTCCGACCCTATAAAGTATATATATTCTTGATCAGCATCAATAGCCGAGTCGATTGAGCCCTGTCTGTCTGTCCGTCCGTCCGTCTGTCCGTCTGTCCGTCCCCTTCAGCGCCTAATGCTCAAAGACTATAAGAGCTAGAGCAACGATGTTTTGGATCCAGACTTCTGTGATATGTCACTGCTCCAAAAATATTTCAAAACTTTGCCCCGCCCACTTCCGCCCCCACAAAGGGCGAAAATCTGTGGCATCCACAATTTCGACGATACGAGAAAACTAAAAACGCCGAATCGTAGAAGATGACTATATCTTTTAGAGTGCAAAATCTAAACCAGATCGTATAATTAATACAGCCAGAATCACGAAAACAATTTCACTCTTTCTCGCTCTGTCTCACTCTAACACACAGGTTTCATGGTCGGTTTTGCCAATTGCAAAATATGAGTTCAAGGATCTCAGAACCTATAAAAGCCAGAGCAACCAAATTTGGTATCCACTATCCTGTGATATTGGACCTTGACCGTTTCCTGTCCAAATTTCGCCACACCCCCTTCCGCCCCCGCAAAGGACGAAAATCTGAGGCAACCACAAATCTCAGAGACTATTAAGGCTAGAGTAACCAAGTTTGGTGCACACACTCCTTTAAGATGTCACTATAAAACGTATATCTCAGAATTTCGCCCCACCCCCATCCGCCCCCACAAAGGACGAAAATCTGTTGCATCCACAATATTGCAGATTTGAGAAAACTAAAAACGCAGAATCATAGATAATGACCATATCTATTAGATTGCTGAATCTGGATCAGATCAGACCATTTTTTTAGCCAAAAGGAACAAATCAATTTGCAGTGGCTACGCAGCGCCCGACGTCACGCTCAGACTGATTTTCTGTCTCTCTCGCACGCACTCTTTGTCGTGTCGTTAAATATTAGCGGCGTCTGCCGGAGGAGAGCCATACTGACTTAGTATCGGGTATAACCTTAGAGTTGCGGTGTCCGCAGCAACTCACAACGTTCCCCCTCGTTTTATTTGATTCTTTGGTGATTTCACTGTCCTTTCTTATATAACTTCACTGCAGTTTCTGCAGCTTCCCTCCATCCTACATATTGGTTTAATCCACCATTGAAAATTGGTAGGGATTCTATTACCTTTAATGTGGTGTCATCTCTTATTGTCTCGTCTATTGTTTCTGCCTGATAATCTGATACCTGATCGGATTTAGTTTCTATTTGTTGTTTTAAATTTACAATTTGCTCTTGTACTTGTGAAATTTGAAGTGCTATCAATTGTTTGACCAGATCTGCTGTGAGATCGGTCCTTGTTTGAGAGTTAATCATTTTTAGTTTTTCAAAATCTAAAGTTAGTTGATCCACCTTTAATTTTTCTTATATGTTAGTTTTTATAATCTTATATAACTAATTGAACTTAAATATTTATTAATACAACTTTTGCTCACGAGCTATCCGGTAGGGGTCGTCCTTCTTAGTTTGGCTGTATAGTTTTTGTATTTATGAATTGTCTTGATTAGCTTTTTTATTTATTTGTATTTTGCATTGTATTTGTATTTGTATTTATTTTTGCACACCCTAAGCTCCGGTTTGTTTCCTTTTTATCTCACTTTTTTTTATCTTATATCACACAGTCACTCCGCGTTTTTAAATTTGAAGGATTTATTCCATTAATTAATTGTCCTTCGGGTTTCGGCACGACGCAACACTTTTATCATTCGGTGCTTTTTATACAACGTCGCCCCACGTTGGGCGCCAATTAAATAACTGCGGTAGCGGATTGTGTTTTTAAAAAGTTTTTATTTTACTTCGAACTTCACTGATATAGATTTAAGTAGAGGGTCACAAAGGAATTCCGGGCCAAGGGATTGCGCGATCTTAATATTTAGCTAGACTTTTCGGTGTCGCTGCTGGATCAAGACTGGTTTGAACTTTCTGATCTTTGCATCGTTGATCCCTTTCGGGAATCGTTTTTCTATAAGCATTTCAATTGATTTCGCCATCCCGAGTATTGGATTTCGTCATCCAAAGAGAGAACTGTAAAAGGCCTAAAGTGCAGGATCTGCAGAAAGCCGGGAGTGAGATTGTTTATGAGAAGCCGGGTGTGGGCAAACATTGGTTTTCCATTTAGGCGAGTGTCAAAGATTGGGATTGCGGCGGGGGCGCTTGAGATTGTACATCTTAGAAATCAATTAGGCGGAGGCCCAAGATTGAAATTGTTTTCGTTTTGGAAAGCCAAAGATTGTTTACAACTCGTATAAGAGCTCAATGGAATTGGGTACGTTAACTTGCATACACACATATATCTTCCCTCGCGCTCTCGCTGCCAACAGCGCTGAGCATATTCACACATATACATAGTTCTGCCGCTCCGCTGCCGGCGTCACTGGCAGCGCAGCTCCGCGGCTTTTGGCTTACAAAAGCCCAAAACACAATTGTAAAATTGAGAACATAAACGACAATAAAAGAGATCGGAGGGTTGAGCCCCAACGATCCTGAAAAACGGATTCAACATCGATTTACATGGCGACCGTGACAGGACCATATATGTCCTACGCGATGGATCAATCTAAGGATTAAAAAAAAAAAGGAGAAAAATTTTTTCAAAAAAGTGTCAAAAATAATAAAGACAAAGAATGGCCGGAAAAAAATATAATAATATGTGATTTTGTTTAAAAAAAAAAAATCGGACCAAGTCAAAAGAAAATTGATGAATTGGAAAAACTATTGAAATAGTGTTGTCCCCAGTGCCAGTGCCAAGGAAAAAACCCAGCAGAAAGCCAAACCAGCCGTTTCGCCAGACCCATGCACGACTGCCGACGATATTACGCACAAACCCATGTTGCATTATAATTTATACCCTTAACTTTGGGGACTACAATGCGGCCAGGAATATATAATACCCAAGGAGATTTAACAGCCCGCGCTACAAAGAGCGTACACGCAATATAAAAACCTGTGCGAAGACCAGCACCGGCCCCCACCAGACCCAGCAAGGACCAATAATATAAGTGCGAGTGGCATAGGACCGCCCCTTGCACCGTCGATGGACAGTAACACAAACACTCCAGCAGCAGAAAATGCACCAGACTTCGCCGACGCTGCTCCTACCGAGCAAAGGGACGCACTCAGCCTACAAGAGGCCTTAGAAGTGTATCCAAACGATGGACCACGCCCACTCACAATAGCTGAGTACAGGGCAAGACAAGAAAAACGCCCCAGGAAGAAAACAAAGAGGGGCGGCCGGATCAAACGGCTGCTTCAACAACGACGTCTGGAGCGGGACCTGGAAAAAACATATACAAATGAAGAGGACCGACAGCGCTGCCAAGAGCGCATCAAGGAAATCAATAAACAACTTCGCCAATAAAAGAGCGAAGTAACGCAATTGAGCTGCAGAAATGCCATGCCTCATATTGCCAATAATTATAATTTTCTATCTCGAGTTGAAGCACCCTTAAAGTGCAACTTGAAAATACTAACCTCTGTTAGGCTATTACTAAAACCATGTGATCGATGTTGAATTATATAATGAAAAACCTGTAAATCGATCACATGTCCATTAACATTTTTTTTCTTCCTTCATTTTGATCAAATATATATAAAAAAAAAAAAAAATTTATATTGATGAAATTTTAAAGAGTAAAAAAAAAAAAAAAAAGGAAGGGTATATAGATATGTGTGTCCATGAGAAAAAAAAAAAATTTTTTTTTATTGAAAAGAATAAATGAATAGCAAATAATTAAAAAAAAAAAAAAATAAAAATAAAAAACTCCAACATTGTAGAAACCAATTTTTGAGAGAAAATCATCACCATGGGTTGGTTCGGTTCTGACGATAGTCAGACCAAAGACAATACGGCCAATGTGAGTAGTAAGGATAAGGGACGGTCGCTTTTTACACTGAATTACCAAATTCGCAACATGTTGCAGCAACATTTGCTTAAGCATGTGCAGCTTGGCAACATGTTGAATGTAAGTGTGCATCATATTGCTATGTTATTACGTGATCATGTTAAATAAATACTTATAAGATATTTTATTAACATTGAATTGGGAACCAATTTCTGCTATGTTATTAACTGGTCAAGTTAAATAAATACTTATAGGATATTTTATAAACATTGAATTGGGAAAACAAATGTGTGAAGTTTCTGAAATTTACATCCTATAGAAAACATAGGTTGGAAACCTGGGTATCTAGATGTCCGTATAGAGGGTTGAATGGTAAGAGAACACAAATTAATGGAGATATATATAGGAGCACACAAAGAATAAAATTATAATAGGAAGACATCAAAATTAATTAATGCTACTTAGAGTAAATATACGTCTGTCCCGTATCCTTACTACTTGGTGGCGCCACCTATCGGCGATAATGTGAACTAACTTCGATCTCAATCCTGTTTCTCAACCATGTAAAATCCTCTCAAATCGATCCTTCGCTCATTTATATTCTCTCTCCTCCCTCTTACTGTCAATGAACCTGTTTTTACGATTGGTCCCGTGTTGCGATTCAAACAACCCTCAAACAGGTAGGTCATCCCTTTGCAATGAATCTAATGTGATAGTTTAGAGGTATTTTTTAAGTGTTTCCTGAAAAACGGTTTCGATGCCCTTGAACCTTTCTACTTTCTCTATAATTTATATTCCTCCTTTGTGTACCTAACACTGTCCCATAGCAAAGTGCCTATATAATAACTACTCACAGCTAACAGCTAGGACATAAACTAGTAATCTTTCAACAACGATGGATGACCTTGAAATCATTTTTATCGATTCCCAACCGGAATCAACCATAAATCTGGACTCTCAGCCGAGCTCCGTAGACCTGTCCTTGATTTTTGGGATTAAGACTCAAACCTATCTCGAGAGCAACTTGACCTGGTTAAGTGACATTAAATGGGATGATGACGACGATGACCCAAGGAATGCAACGTCTAATAATGATAATCCAGCATACATTTTCCCGGATGATGTCAACATTTTCGATTTAGTAGATAATCAGGATGATGATAAAAGATCTCAACTCCAGGAACTACTTCGGGACGAAGATGATGATGACTTAATTGCTGCGGTAAAATTAGCTGAGGCGAAATTTTAATAATACGAATACATATTTATATAATAAGAATATTTTATGTATTTTTCTAAAAATAATATATACATATGTACATATATAATAAATATAACACATTTAACCACTATTTATTTTAAATGTTTTCTGTTTTACTTTTGATTGGTTGAATTTCACTTCCTCTTATTACAAGAGAATCATAGGATTCGTTTGAAACAGGTTTCTTCCACGTGAGGATTACACAAAAAGAATAAGTGGATTTCAGGTAGAATACTGATGCTTTTGAATGAATTTATTGAGTAATTTTCACATCATTTTATACTTAGTTGGTAAATTTATGTAAAGGTATTTATATTTAAAAACGCACAGATTATTTCATTTTTAAATAAATATTATATTTTTCGCTTTAATCCCATGTTATGCTTAAATAAAATATGCATATTGAAGTCAATTCTCAACCAAAACAGTTCAGTTCCTGGACATAAGTAACATCGATAAAATGATGATTTTGATTTTGAATAACTAAAGTTGTGGATTTTTAAGGTGTGTTTTTTCAGTTCATTGCGGGAACTAAAAGATGTTTTTAAATAACACAACTCGCAATGAAATGTCCTCATTTCGAAGTGAAAGTGAACTAACCTATCTCAGTAACTTACAGTTCTTATATAGGAAGTGAACAGCATATGAACAAAAATTCTATGCATTTTGTTCTGTTTATATAATTTTTTCATGTTGACGGTTATATAAGACCCAAAATGTAAATATAATATTTGAAACAATATATACAGCAGTGTATCCATAATTTATCCCTTATTACTCAACCACCAATCAGACTTGAGACATCTGGCCATTACAGCTTTAAAACCATTTACTTATTATCACTCAACTACCAATCTGCTCAGATCACATTTGTATAAAATTGAATTAATGAGAGTATAAAAGATCATGCAATCTTTTAAATAATTTAGTATAAAATCGTTAGTAGGTTGAATAGTTTCTATTACTATAATGGTATGTAAGAATATTTAAATCTCTATATAGAAAATGATAAGCACTTCATCAAATATATACCTAGGCTTTCCTAGAATTACTTAACGATACAAAGCCGGCGGTTGGATACACCAAGGTTGAGGACCTATGCATAGGATTTAAGTACAAGATCAATGGATGTAAAATCAAAAAAACATCATTTGGAAATAAAGTAGTCCTTTATTTAACTGATAAGGACAACGAACCGCTTTGGATATTTTTACCTAAAAGTTATGTGACCAAATTTTCCACAAAAACACCCTTTAAGATCCAACTCCACCCACTTGTTGAAGGCGTCGAAGAACACCAGCAACATAGTATTGCCGTGTTTGGATCGGAGCAATGGTCCAATGAAGTCGGCGCAGACGATGTCCAGTGGTTCGTGGGCTTGGCGAGTGTGCATCTTCCCTCCTGGTTTGGTTTGACTGACCTTGTACTGCTGGCACTTGGTGCACTGCTGGATATATCGGGCGATATCTCGGTGCAGTCCGGGCCAGTAGTACCTCTGGGCTATTCGTGTCGCCGTCTTCCTGATTCCGAGGTGTCCTGCTGTCGGATGGTCGTGGCACTCTTCTAGCACGCGTCGGCGGTGGTCCTTGTGGACACATAGTTTCCATTTGATAGGGTCTTCTTCGCTGGTTCTGCTGCTGGCTCGTTTGTATATTTGGTCGCTCTCGATGATGAACTCCGGACGTCCTTCCGGCTGTTCCTGGATCCGCTTGCGGAGCCTCTGCAGCCAGGGGCAGGGGCAAGGGTCCCGGTCTTCGTCCACTCGCTGCAGGGTTTCTACTGGTTGTCGTGAGAGCGCGTCAGCCACAACGTTCTGGCTTCCTCGGCGGTAGTGGATGTCAAACCGATATTGCTGGAGCTCCAAGGCCCAGCGGGCGATGCGTCCCGTTGGATTATCGATGGAGTTCAACCACTTCAAGGCGAGGTGATCCGTGATTACATCGAAGTGGTATCCTTCCAGAAAGCATCGGAGCTTCCGGATTGCCCAGACTACGGCAAGGCACTCTTTCTCGGTGGCCGAGTAGTTTTCCTCCGCCTTGAGTAGTCGACGGCTTGCGTAGGCGATGACTCTTTCTGCTCCGTCGATCTGTTGTGTCAATACTGCTCCGAGGCCATACGAACTGGCGTCCGTTTGGAGTACGAATCGCTTGGCGAAGTCGTGGCATGCCAGGACTGGTGCTTGCGTAAGTCTTTCCTTGAGAGTCTCGAATGCCTGCTGTTGTTCGTCTGTCCACTCCCACTTTTGATCCTTTTTGAGCAGGTTGGTCATGGGCTGGACCACCGTGGCGAAGTTGGGGACGAAGCGTCGGTACCAGGATGCCATCCCGATGCAGCGTCGCAGTTCTTTCAGTGTGGTGGGCGGTGCTAGTTTCTGGACTGCGCTGACCTTGTCTGGGTCCGTGTGGATGCCTTGTTCGCTGATGACATGGCCGAGGTAGACTAAACTCTTCCTGAAGAAACTACACTTGTTTCTGTTCAGTCGGAGGTTCGCCTCTCGCAGCCTCCTGAAAACCTCGCGAAGGTGGTCGATGTGTTCTTCTAGCGTGGCTCCGATGACGATGATATCGTCGAGATACGCGAACGCGTACGGCTCCATGGTGGGTCCGATGACGCTATCCAAAGCTCGCTGGAACGTCGCTGGGGCTGAGTGCAGGCCGAAAGGCATGACCTTCCACTGGAAGAGTCCTCTGCCGGGGACGGTAAATGCTGTTGCCTCTCTGCTGCCCTCGGCCACCGGGATCTGCCAGTATCCGTTTTTGAGGTCCAGCGTGGAGATGTAGCGAGCGTGGCGAAGTCTCTCGAGAATGTGGTTAATCCGTGGCAGCGGATATGCGTCCGGCACCGAGCGGGCATTTAGCTGGCGATAATCCACGCACATTCGCATTTCTCCGGTCTTCTTTCCTACCAAGACGATTGGGGCGCTGTGGGGACTGTGGGATGGCTCGATCCTTCCGTCCCGTAGCAGCTCGTCCACCTGCGCGTTGATGATCTTCTGCATGGCCGGGTTCTTCGGGAAATAGCGCTGCTTCACGGGCCTGTCGTCTCGCATTGTTATCGTGTGTTCGGCGATGTGGGAGACTCCAACTAGTCCGTCGAATTTTGCCAGTTCTTCTTCCAGAAACTTGCCTGCCCACGGCGTGGGGGGTGGTTCGGGGTCTGGGTCTCGCTGCCACGGCGATAGGTCCTCCAGTTCCAGAGCGGTAATGGCGGCCAAGATCGCGGTCTCGTAGTCATCCGAGTCAGCTGGGCGAAACGGGTTGCGTTCCCGAGCTATCTCGGTGTCGGCTAATGGCTCCAGTTGGTAGTCCGTCGTCGGGGTTTCTGTGATCTCGTCCTGTGGTATCGGGGTTCGTGGCTTGCGTGATGTCTGTCGTGCTGGGTTACTACGTGGTGACTCCCGGTTTGATGAGCTGGCCCTGGAGTGGTCCAGCGGCGCTGAAGCTATCTCTGCCGACGTTTTCTGCTTTCTGCTGTGTCCTGTTGGTGACTCCTGGTTCGACGAGCTGGCCCTGGATTGATCCAGTGGAGCCGAAGCTGTCTCTGCCAAAGTCCTCTGTTTCCGGCCGTGTCCTGTTGGTGACTCCTGGTTCGACGAGCTGGCCCTGGATTGATCCAGTGGAGCCGAAGCTGTCTCTGCCAAAGTCCTCTGTTTCCGGCCGTGTCCTGTTGGTGACTCCTGGTTCGACGAGCTGGCCCTGGATTGATCCAGTGCAGCCGAAGCTGTCTCTGCCAAAGTCCTCTGTTTCCGGCCGTGTCCTGTTGGTGACTCCTGGTTCGACGAGCTGGCCCTGGATTGATCCAGTGGAGCCGGAGCTGTCTCTGCCAAAGTCCTTTGGTTCCTGCTGTGTCCTGTTGGTGACTCCTGGTTCGACGAGCTGGCCCTGGATTGACCCAGTGGAGCCGCAGCTGTCTCTGCCAAAGTCCTCTGTTTCCTGCTGTGTCCTGTTGGTGACTCCTGGTTCGACGAGCTGGCCCTGGATTGATCCAGTGGAGCCGAAGCTGTCTCTGCCAAAGTCCTCTGTTTCCGGCCGTGTCCTGTTGGTGACTCCTGGTTCGACGAGCTGGCCCTGGATTGATCCAGTGGAGCCGAAGCTGTCTCTGCCAAAGTCCTCTGTTTCCTGCTGTGTCCTGTTGGTGTCGGGGTTCGTGCTGGGGAACTGGCCATGGTTGGTTCCCTCGGTGTCGCAGTTCGTTCCGTCGTAGCTTTCTTCGTGTCCTGTTGTGGTGGCGTAGTCCTGGGGTTGTTGCTTGATATTGTCTGGTAGGGCTTTGTTGTCGCTGCGGTTGGGTAGTTCGTGGTTGGCTGTGGGGTGTTGGTCTGCGGCTGGTCTCGGATGGCAGTGGAGTCCGCAAACGTGACAGACCGTGGGCGTGGCTGGGCGGTGCATGATGGTATCGTCCCGGCGGGTTTCTGCTGCAACTTCAGCTGTAGATATGCCCGTCCGCAGTGGATCCTCGCGCGGATGCCACAGAGGAAGTCGAGTCCCAAGATGAAGTCGTCTAATACCGTGGGGAGTATAAGAAGAGATACCTGTGTTTCTTGCTGATCCAGGCGCACTGTGACTGCTATCGCTTGGTTGATCTCCTTCCTGGTTCCATCTGCCAGGCGGATCCTGGTCCTCACCTCTCGCCTGTTCTCCGTCGTCCCTATCTCCTTCGCCAGCCGCTCACTGATGAAGGATCGTGTGGCTCCAGTGTCGAGGGTGGCCGCAAATGCTCTCCCATTGATGTCCACCAGGGCAGCGATCCTTCCTCCGGTCATGCTTAATGGGTGGGTTTCTCCTGTTCCTGGGTGCGCGCCTCCGTCCATGTCCCAGTTGGGCGGAGACCCGACCCGTTTCCCGACGCGGGTTTCCGGCAGCAGTTGATGGTCCGGACCCCTCGGTGGCCACATTCCCAACAGAACAGCTTCTGTCGGTTTGTGCACGCACTACTGAAATGGCCGTTTTCCCCGCAGTTCCGGCAGGCTCGTTGTACATCGATCGCCTGCTCTTGCTCCTGGCCGATTCCTCGGTTGGCGATCTCGGTTTTCCCGGGTGTCTCGTGTGTGTTGCCTCGTTGGGGGTTGGTTCCATTGCCGATATAGGCGGCTCGATGGTTCTGCGTGGTCCCGATGCTACGGAGTGCGTCTCGGTCCCGCGCGGTTTCGTAGGCCGAGACGAGCTGGGTCAATTCTGTGAGTGATCGGAAATCCTGTCTGCGCGTGTACATTTGATACTCCGGACGGAGATTTTCGTAGATCCGCTCGAGTTCCTGTTCCCGATTATACTGGGCTCGCTGCATCATCAGACGCAACTCGATAAGGTAATCCCGGAAGGATTCCTTGGGCTTCTGTTCCCGACTTCGTATGGTGTCTTCCAGCCGCTGGAAGTATCTGTGGGGCAGGAAGAATTCTAGGAATTCTTTCCGAAAGTCTGTCCAATTCTGTCCCTGCATCTGAAAAGTTCGGAACCATCCTTCGGCCTTACCTGTAAGGAGACCGGAGATGGCTCGCGGCAACTGCTCTGGGCTCCCGCCGTATGATTCCACTCGCTCCTCGAGCCTTTCGATGTACGCTAATGGGTCCGCGTGGCCGTCGAAAGTAACTCCCCATTTCCGGAGTTTGTCCGCCAGTAATGAGTATGAAATCTCACCCCCTCCGGGGCGTGAGACCCGATGTCCCTGAGGAAGACGTGGCTGTTCTCCGTCCGTGGTTGTCTGGTGGCTAGGCGTGGTCCTGGCTCGTGGTTCTTGCTGGCCGCCTCTGGTCTGATTCCTTGGAGTGGTCCTTGGGCATCTCGTCGTGGTTGCTCGTCCTGAGCGGCCGGTGTCTCGGTTGCTGACTCGCGGTATCCGTGGGTGGATCCTTGGCTCGTGCTGGGCAGTTCGGGTACGATTAATCGCAGTTTTGGTCCCTCCTTGCTGTCTTCCATCTTCGTCCGGCTCTCTGGCCCGGGTGACGTGGCTGGACTCCGGTGGTCCCTGGGGCTCGGGATGTTCCCAAAGTGCGTGGCCAATTCGTCCAGCCTTGCTTGCACGGCTTCGGGGTGCCCTGGGCGTGCGATGAATGCGGTGATCCGGTTCCGTAGGTCCTCTACAGTCCCAGTTTCCCCTAGTCCAAACTCCTTAGCTAGGCTCTGCACCTCGTCCTTCCTGCGGGACGCTATCCAGCGGATGTTCATCCTGATCCTGGTAAACTAATCGTGGCACCGGGGCGAGTCCTTATCAGCACGGTCTGGGGCTCCTGTACTAGGATACACGGCACTGGGTGGGGAGTCTTGTTCGAAGGACACGCGGCACGGTACTGGGTCGGTGATCCTATACTAGGATACACGGCACTGGGGTGAGGGATCCTGTTCGAAGGACACGCGGCACGGTACTAGATCGGTGATCCTGTACTAGGATACACAGCACTGGGTTGGATGATCCTGTCGAAGGACACGCGGCACGGTACTAGATCGGTTATCCTGTACTAGGATACACAGCACTGGGTTGGATGATCCTGTCGAAGGATACGTGGCGCGGTACAGGGAAAGGTTCTGTCTGACTGCTCAGTGGTAACTGTGTGACTGCCCGGTGACAACTGCCTGACTGCCCGGTACCAACTCCCCGACCGGTGTTCCTGCTCCGCCTTATATTGGCCGCGGCCATGGCTTTGTGGCCGAGGGCTCCTCTGCCATGTAGCTGTTCCTCTGCGTTCGCCGGCTGTCCCTCGCTGCTCCGTTGTTCTACCGCTGCTTCACTGCTTGGCTGCTCTGTCACTGTCTCGCTGCTCTGTCACTGCCTGGCTGCTCTGTCACTGTCTCGTTGCTCTGTCGCTGCTGCTTCTCCGCTCTGCCGCTGCCTCGTTGCTCTGTCGCTGCTGCTTCTCCGCTCTGCCGCTGCCTCGTTGCTCTGTCGCTGCTGCTTTGTTGCTCTGCCGCTGCTCTGTCGCTGCTGCTTTGCTGCTCTGCCGCTGCCTCGTTGCTCTGTCGCTGCTGCTTCTCCGATCTGCCGCTGCCTCGTTGCTTTGTCGCTGCTGCTTTGTTGCTCTGCCGCTGCTGCTGCTTGGCTACTCTGTCGCTGGTGCCGCTTTGTCGCCGTCGCGTGCCAAAGTTTTAGGCGCCGTCCGCGGCCTTTTTCTCCCGGCACGCGGTGCTGTGTCTTCGGCGTCTCTCCCCGTCTCTTTCTGTCGCGTAGGTGGCTGGCCGCGTGGTTTTTCGCGTCTCTCCCCGTCTCTTTCTGCCTCGTAGTTTTCGTGGTTTTCGCCGGCGCGTCTGGGACACGTGCCGGCGGCTGTTGCTAGGGGGGTATTAGAGAAACCAGCCTCAGCTGTACATGAGTCGAGGGATCAAAGATTGGTGCTGGCTATTCGCCGGGACTCTGATTTTGGGGCTGCTAATCACTGATTTGAAGTTTTCCCTTCCTTTCTCCTGCTGCTTTTACAGATCCGTGGGTCCTAAGCATCGTTTGCTGTTTTGCTTTTGTGGGTCTTGCCTTTTAATTGTGGGCTGCTGCTTGGTTCCCTTTTCACTTTTCACTTGTTTCCTATGCTCACCGACTCTCCCCTCGTGGGTCCCTGCTCGGGCGACATCTGTAAGGAAGTTCTCAGGCCGAGGTACAGCTTCTCAGTCTGTCCAGGGCCCGGTCCTTCCCCACAGCAAAATTTGTTGTGTGAGGACCTAAGGGGAGAGCCGCTTGTGGCGAAAGCGCGCCCGTGGGGTGGATCGTGGGACGGTCGGGCCTGGCCCGGCCACGAGGCGTGGGTGAAGCCGTGCGTGGGAGCTGCAGAGACGTGCGTTGCGGGTCATGTATGGCGGGAGAAGAGGTTTGGATCAGGGATCGGAAGGGTATGGGAGAGGGGAGCCCAGCTTAGCAGATGCCGCATGATCCACGACTCACATCTGCGTCGCCAGGTCCCCAGGGCGAGGGTGTAGGAGAGGGAACCCAGCTTTGCGAATGCCGCGTGAATCCACGACTCACATCCAGCATCGCCGGGTCCCCCGGGGGGAAAAGGTACAGGAGAGGAGAAACCCAGCTTGGTGAATGCCGCGTGATCCACGACTCACATCCACTTCGCTGGGCCTCCCGGGGGGAAAAGGTACAGGAGAGGAGAAACCCAGCTTGGTGAATGCCGCGTGATCCACGACTCACATCCACTTCGCTGGGCCTCCCGGGAAAAGGGAAGAGAGGGGGAGGGGGAGTGAGTGACTCCTACGGGCGAATGTCCTGAGACAGGTGGGTGGAGGTTGATGTCTTTATTATTTTCGGATCATTTCCCTACTTAAAATCCCGCGCCTGCAGCGGGGAAAAACCACATGTGTGTATGGATATGTAAAAAAAAACTGCGGAAATGTTCTGTCTATGCCTGCCTACTGCACCGATCTGTTCCCCCCCAGAGCTCACATACGTGAGGTGGCTCACCCTTGTTTCCCTCCTTTGGGGTCCTGGTATCCCGCGGCGGGTCCTCGTCACGTCGGCTTATCTCGTACACCGCGTGCTCACAACTTGTTCTTTTCTTTTTACACACCGCGGTCGCGGCTTATTTTTCCGTCACACAACCGGTCTTGTTCAGCCCTCGGAGATCACTCCCGAGTCTGGCCCGCGCTGGACCGTGCCAGGCCTCTGCTTTGTCTTTTTCCAGCTTCTCTGCCGCTTCGTGGCTGCGCAGCTTCGGCTGTCGGCCTCGTCGGCGTGGGCGATCGGCTGCGTCTCTGTATTCTCTGCTTCGCCGTCGGCCCTTTCCTCGGCTGCGTGGGCGTAAGGCCGATCGGCGGCTTCTCTGCCGCTTCGCTCTCTTTCCTCTGTGTATAGCCGTTCTCTTCGTTGCGTTCCCTCTCCGCTGCGTGGCCGTCGTGTGCGTCTCTCTTTCGTGTGTGTATAGCCGTTCTCTTCGTTGCGTTCTCTCTTCGCTGCGTGGCCGTCGTGTGCGTCTCTCTTTCGTGTGTGTATAGCCGTTCTCTTCGTTGCGTTCTCTCTTTCGTGTGTGTATAGCCGTCGTGTGCGTCTCTCTTTCGGGTGTGTACTCTTACTAATAGAAACGAGGGGGAACGTTGTGAGTTGCTGCGGACACCGCAACTCTACGGTTATACCCGATACTAAGTCAGTATGGCTCTCCTCCGGCAGACGCCGCTAATATTAAACGACACGACAAAGAGTGCGTGCGAGAGAGACAGAAAATCAGTCTGAGCGTGACGTCACGCGCTGCTTAGCCACTGCAAATTGATTTGTTTCCTTTGGCTATAAAAATGATCTGATCTGATTCAGATTCAGCAATCTGATAGATATGGTCGTTATCTATGATTCTGCGTTTTTAGTTTTCTCAAATCTGCAATATTGTGGATGCAACAGATTTTCGTTCTTTCTGGGGGCGGAAGGGGGTGGGGCGAAATTTTGAGATATACGTTTTATAGTGAGATCTAACAGGAGTGCGGATACTAAATTTGGTTACTCTAGCCATAATAGTCTCTGAGATTTGTGAATATCCCCAGCTTTGCATCCTTTGCGGTGGCGGAAGAGGGTGTGGCGAAATTTTGAAACAAACTCGTCTCGGTCCGATATATTAGGAGTGTGGATACCAAATTTGGTTGCTCTAGCTTTTATAGTCTCTGAGATCTAGGCGCTAATGTTTAATCTAAGCAAAGCCGCCTATGCTACGTGTGTGTTAGAGAGAGACAGGGCGAGAAAAAATGAAATTGTTTTCTTGATGCTGGCTATAATAATAATACGATCCAATTCAGATTCTGCAGTCTAAAAGTTATGGTCATTCTCTACGATTGTGCGTTTTTGGTTTTCTCGTATCTTTAAAATTGTGGATGCCACAGATTTTCATCCTTTGTGGGGGCGGAAGTGGGCGGGGCAAAGTTTTGAAATATTTTTGTAGCAGTGACATATCACAGAAGTCTGGATCCAAAACATCGTTGCTCTAGCTCTTATAGTCTTTGAGCATTATGCGCTGAAGGGGACGGACAGACGGACAGACGGGCGGACGGACAGACAGACAGGGCTCAATCGACTCGGCTATTGATGCTGATCAAGAATATATATACTTTATAGGGTCGGAAACGATTCCTTCTGGACGTTACACACATCCACTTTTACCACAAATCTAATATACCCCAATACTCATTTTGAGTATCGGGTATAAAAACGCCTACAGTTATTTAAATTTTAAACAAAGTCATTATGAACCCCGCTGCCATTGAAAGCAGCAGCGTCAAAGAATGATCCGAGCAATGGGGCCCTAGCGGCAGCAGCAGCAGCCATCTACACCAACACCAACGTCAACGCCAAACAACAAAAAACAACAAACGCCACCAACAAAACGTCAAAGAGAGAGATATCACTCAGTTCCAAATGCACCTGGTTCGAGTCTGAGCTCGGGCATCAGCCCAGTCAGGATCGTGGCTTGAGGATCCTCATCCGAGGACTCTCCCACTCCACGCTGCCAGACTGGACTCGCAGCAGTATGCTGAACGAGGGGTTCACGGTTCGGTTTATAAGGGTGATCACCGATCGATTCGATCGCTGCTGCCAATTCAACCTCTTCGAGGCTGAGATCGCCCCAAGCCGGACCGTGGCCAATTCGATGTGTTGAAGCTGCGACGCCTGGGTGGGAGGCCCGTCACGGTTGAGAGACTTGGAGTTTGCCGTGACCCTGCCCAGTGCCATCGTTGCCAGGTGTTTGGCCACACCCGCGCATATTGTAGACGCGCTGCAGTTTGCATGAAATGCGCGGGTTGGCACCTGACGACAGACTGCAGCAAGCCGAGGAGTGCCGCTCCCAAATGCGCCAACTGCCAGGGCCAGCACATCAGCTCATACAAGGGATGCCCATCCTTTAAGGCAGCCAGGCAGCGCCACGCCAACACCAGCAGCAGCAGCGGCCAGACGCCCAATGCGATGACAGCTGCGCTCAAAATCTGCAATTATACGTACAGCGTATAAAAGAGATGGAAAGGAGGGTCGACCAGACGGCAGATCAACTCACCAAATTGACTGCAGCAAATGGCAAGGGCACAACAGCCATGTCCCCACTCCAACCAACAGCAGCAGCAGTATGGCTGTATGGTCGGTAGTATGGGGGGGTTCTTATACTGGTCCTTTCCTTTACGTGCTCGCGTCGGATCCTTATCTTATTATTTTTTGTTCGCGTGCAATACCCTGCGTATGACCGTATGTCTAGTGTCAGGGGGTTGGGAAGGAGGATGAGGAGGCTGGGGTAATTAGAAGGGACAAAGGAATTAAGGGGAAAGGGAAGTTGGCTTCCGCCATGCATATCCGAACCGACGGGTAGCTGTGCTGGTGTTGGATGCAACAGCCATGGCCCTCCCAACCTTGATCATCCAATTCCGGAGAAAATATGGCTTATGGATGATCCCTTTTCTCGCCGGGGGTCATACCTCACTCTCCCTCATCGATCCCAGCATGGCTCCTAAACAAAAATCTTCTAACAAATCATTTCCAAATCATTAACAATATTTATTTTTAACGATAGGGTAGGCCCTAAGCTAAATACATGGGTAGAAAGAAAATTATATATATTTATGGGTTGAGTATAAGCTAGGGAAATAAGAGAATTAAAAATATAGGAATAATAATTTTAAATAATATGAATAATATATATGATCTCAAAAACAAATGGTAGGATACTGGGAATAATTTCATGAATATTTAACTAGGAACTTTTGTAATTTAAGATTTCTTCATTTTCGTTATTTTCGTATTAATGCAAAAGTAAGGGTAACTAATCACCTTCGCATAGGTGTAAAGCCCCTGCTGCCGCTGATCTGCGCTAAAGCTTAAAGATTACAAAGCTCTTGAGCTTTTCGTGGGCTTAAGGCCTCTTTACAACACAAAAGCCCCAACATAATTTAGGGAAAATCAAAGAATACGGCCGACCGGGCTCATGTATGGTTTTTGTCTCTTTATGTTAAAAGTTTATAAACGATAACTGGGAGTGAGTTCGTTCACTTACGTACTTTCATGTTCCGGCCACGTCCAAAAGATCTTTCGTCGAGGGGAATACCTGTAAGTTTTAGAGAGAGAGCACACACACATGGAAGTTAACGTACCCAATTCTATTGAGCTCTTATACGAGTTGTAAACAATCTTTGGCTTTCCAAAATGAAAACAATTTCAATCTTGGGTCTCCGCCTAATTGATTTCTAAGATGTACAATCTCAAGCGCCCCCGCCGCAATCCCAATCTTTGACACTCGCCTAAATGGAAAACCAATGTTTGCCCACACCCGGCTTCTCATAAACAATCTCACTCCCGGCTTTCTGCAGATCCTGCACTTTAGTCATTTTACAGTTCTCTCTTTGGATGACGAAATCCAATACTCGGGATGGCGAAATCGATTGAAATGTTTATAGAAAAACGATTCCCGAAAGGGATCAACGATGCAAAGATCAGAAAGTTCAAGTCAGTCTTGATCCAGCAGCGACACCGCAAAGTCTAGCTAAAAATTAAGATCGCGCAATCCCTTTGCCCGGAATTCCTTTGTGACCCTCTACTTAAATCTATATCAGTGAAGTTCGAAGTTAAATAAAAACTTTTTAAAAACACAATCCGCTACCGCAGTTATTTAATTGGCGCCCAACGTGGGGCGACGTTGTATAAAAAGCACCGAATAATAAAAGTGTTGCGTCGTGCCGAAACCCGAAGGACAATTAATTAATGGAATAAATCCTTCAAATTTAAAAACGCGGAGTGACTGTGAGATATAAGATAAGAAAAAGTGAGATAAAAAGGAAACAAACCGGAGCTTAGGGTGTGCAAAATTTAATACAATATACAATACAAATACAAATACAAATACAATACAAAATACACATAAATACAAAAGTTAATCAAGAAAATTCAAAAATACAAAAAAACCAAAAAAACCCAAAGTTTTTAAACAAAACCAACCAAAACAAAACACAAAGAAAGTGAAACTATCAGCGAAACCAAAGAAGGAAGACCCCCAGAAGACCCAGTTAGACAAAGAAATTTAAGAAGGAAGACCCGTTCGAAGACCTATCAGCCAAATCAAGAAGGAAGACCCGTTCGAAGATCTGTCAGCCAAACTAAGAAGGACGACCCCTACCGGATAGTTCGTGAGCAAAAGTTGTATTAATAAATATATAAGTTCAATTAGGTTATATTAGATTATAAAAACAAACATATAAGAAAAATTTAAGGTGGATCAACTAACATATAAGAAAAATTTAAGGTGGATCAACTAACTTTAGATTTAGAAAAACTAAGAATGATTAACTCTCAAACAAGGACCGATCTCACCGCAGATCTGGTCAAACAATTGATAGCACTTCAAATTTCACAAGTACAAGAGCAAATTGTAAATTTAAAACAGCAAATAGAAACTAAATCCGATCAGGTATCAGATTATCAGGCAGAAACAATAGACGAGACAATAAAAGATGACACCACATTAAAGGTAATAGAATCCCTAACAATTTTCAATGGTGGATTAAACCAATACGTAGGATGGAGGGAAGCTGCAGAAACTGCAGTGAAGTTATATAAGAAAGGAAGTAAGCAATATTATATTACATTAACAATTTTGAGAAACAAAATAAGAGGACCAGCACATGACGCACTGACCAACCACGGGACAGTTTTACATTTTGATGCCATACTTTCCCGACTTGACTTTGTTTACAGTGACAAGAGACCAATGTACATAATAGAACAGGAGTTAAGCGTTCTCCGACAAGGGAACCTTTCAATTATAGATTTCTATAACGAGGTTAACAAGAAAATGACCTTGTTAATAAATAAGACAATAATGACTCACGGAAAGGACAGTGAAATCACCAATGAATCAAATAAAAAAACGAGGGGGAACGTTGTGAGTTGCTGCGGACACCGCAACTCTAAGGTTATACCCGATACTAAGTCAGTATGGCCACTAACCATACAGCATACTGTATACTGTATACTGTATACTGTATGGTTAGTGGTATGGCTCTCCTCCGGCAGACGCCGCTAATATTTAACGACACGACAAAGAGTGCGTGCGAGAGAGACAGAAAATCAGTCTGAGCGTGACGTCGGGCGCTGCGTAGCCACTGCAAATTGATTTGTTCCTTTTGGCTAAAAAAATGGTCTGATCTGATCCAGATTCAACAATCTAATAGATATGGTCATTATCTATGATTCTGCGTTTTTAGTTTTCTCAAATCTGCAATATTGTGGATGCAACAGATTTTCGTCCTTTGTGGGGGCGGATGGGGGTGGGGCGAAATTCTGAGATATACGTTTTATAGTGACATCTTAAAGGAGTGTGTGTACCAAATTTGGTTACTCTAGCCTTAATAGTCTCTGAGATTTGTGGTTGCCTCAGATTTTCGTCCTTTGCGGGGGCGGAAGGGGGTGTGGCGAAATTTGGACAGGAAACGGTCAAGGTCCGATATCACAGGAGTGTGGATACCAAATTTGGTTGCTCTGGCTTTTATAGGTTCTGAGATCCTTGAACTCATATTTTGCAATTGGCAAAACCGACCATGAAACCTGTGTGTTAGAGTGAGACAGAGCGAGAAAGAGTGAAATTGTTTTCGTGATTCTGGCTGTAATAATTATACGATCTGGTTCAGATTTTGCATTCTAGAAGATATAGTCATCTTCTACGATTCTGCGTTTTTAGTTTTCTCGTATCGTCAAAATTGTGGATGCCACAGATTTTCGCCCTTTGTGGGGGCGGAAGTGGGCGGGGCAAAGTTTTGAAATATTTTTGGAGCAGTGACATATCACAGAAGTCTGGATCCAAAACATCGTTGCTCTAGCTCTTATAGTCTTTGAGCATTAGGCGCTGAAGGGGACGGACAGACGGACAGACGGACAGACGGACAGACGGACGGACGGACAGACGGACAGACGGACAGACAGACATGGCTCAATCGACTCGGCTATTGATGCTGATCAAGAATATATATACTTTATGGGGTCGGAAACGATTCCTTCTGGACGTTACACACATCCACTTTTACCACAAATCTAATATACCCCAATACTCATTTTGAGTATCGGGTATAATTAGAGACAATTCTTTACGCATTTTTGTCACTGGCCTAAACGGCGGCATTGCAGAAATCCTATTTTCATTGAATCCCCCAGATTTACCGAATGCCTTGGCAAAGGTACAGGAATTGCAATCTAATAACATTCGGGCCCAATTTACCTACCAATTCAGCGGCCCCAGAAATTCAGGGAATAATAATTACAATACCTTAAGATTCAACCAACGACAACCTAGGACTAATAGTTCACCATTCGACCAAAAAAGGGATTTTCAGAGGAATAACATGTCATGGGGACAACCCTATTTCTTGGGTAGTAGACAACAAAATCAGGCCCCAGAACCAATGGAGGTAGACGAATCGATACAAATCCGGAACCGACAGAACAGCAATCAATTCAGGGGAAATAATAATAATAGAAATTATCGGGAGAATACTAATGGTTATTATAGGAGAAATAATAACAATTATAACCAAGCTCAGCATTTTAGGGCAAACGTAGTACCGAATAATCAGTCTAACGAAAATCAAGCGCAGAAACGAAAGCCAAACGAAATGTCGGAACAACCGGCTAATAAAGCAATGAGGATAAATAACATTGAGGAGGATCATTTTTTAGATCAGCCCCCGAAGTAGGTCTGCCCTACATAAAAAGAGTAGATAAAAAAATAAACAGAGAATTAAAAGTTTTGATAGATACGGGAGCAACTTCCTGTTATATAAAAAAAAGGAATTTACGAAAATAAAAAAGAATTATCAATTTATAAGAAAGTTGCTACAGTGAATGGGTTTTCAATAATGAAATATTTCCATAATATAACTATTTTCAACACAAAACAAGTGCTTTATGAAATAGATGGAATGGAGGCAGATTTACTAATAGGATTTAACCTATTAAAGAAAATCGGAGCTGTTATTGATACAGGAAAGGGGACTTTAAGTTATAAAGACAATGAGGAGAAACTAATATATGACGAGGTCCTTTCTTTAAACAAATTAACCTTTATAGAAGGAAAAACCATTCTTCCGTTGAAGGAATATATAATAAAAAAATATTTTGAAGAAGAAAAAGAAATGAAAAGTGATTCAGTAAAGGTAGAAGGAAGTTTATATAGCTTGGGATCAAAAAATCCTGAGCACGCCGACGAAGAATTATCCGTCAATAGTTTGGGATTCAAATATCCTGAACCCGCCGTCGTTGAATTATACGACATCCAAAGTTTTAATAGTTTGGGATTAAAATATCCTGAGCACGCCGTCGTTGAATTATCCGACACTAAAAGTTCGAATAGTTTGGGATTAAAGAATCCTGAACACGCCGTCGTTGAATTATCCGACAATGAACAATTTAAACGTTTGGGATGCAAAAATCCTGAACGCGCCGTCGTAGAAATATCCGACATTCAAAATTATGCAAATTCTGAATTGAAAAAAATGAAATTGTATAACACAATAACCTACAAAGAGGACAATTTAGAAAATCTCAGAGAGAAAATGGTATCTATCATCGAAGAAGACCATGCCAATATAAATTTACAGTTACCGTTCAGAACGGATATAAAAGGAGAGATTAACACTGAACATGATAGACCGGTATATGGCAAGCAGTATCCATACGCTTATTCGGTTAACGATTTCGTTAATAACGAAATAAGTAAAATGTTAGATGAAGGTATAATCAGACCTAGTAAAAGCCCATATAATTCACCGGTAATAGTAGTACCAAAGAAGGGAGTAAATGAGGACGGAACTCCTAAGCATAGATTAGTAATAGACTTTAAGAAACTTAATGAAAACACCATACCGGATAGATACCCTATGCAAGATCCTTCAGTAATCCTTGCCAATTTAGGTAAGGCAAAGTATTTCTCGGCCATTGATTTAGAGTCAGGTTTCTATCAGATTTTAATGAGGGAATCAGATATTGAAAAAACATCTTTTCCCTAAATAACGGCAAATATGAATTTCTAAGAATGCCTATGGGATTGACGAACGCTCCCAGAATTTTCCAAAGGGCAATGGACGATATACTTAGAGAACAAGTTGGGAAAACTTGTCACGTCTATATGGACGATATAATAATATTTTTTTTAAAAACTATAGAACAACATTATAAAGATCTAATTCATATAATACAGATATTGCAAAACGCTAACATGAAAATTTCCCTAGAAAAGTCTAAATTCTTTCAATTGGAAACCAAATTTCTGGGATACATTGTTTCCCAAATATCATTAAAACAGATCCAGACAAAATCTCCACAATACAAAACTATCCAATTCCTAAAAATATCAGAGAGCTACGTAGCTTCTTAGGACTAACAGGGTATTACAGAAAATTTGTCCGAAATTATGCTACAATTGCCAAACCATTAACAAAATATCTGAGTCGAATAAATGGGAAAGTTTCACGAAGGGCATCCAAGAAAACATTAATACAGCTGGATGAACCAGCAATTGGAGCATTTAATAATTTAAAGGACAGTTTAATAGCACATATTGAATTAGTACAACCAGATTACAATAAAAAATCCACATTAACCACAGATGCATCGGACATAGCAATAGGTGCAGTTTTGTCGCAAGATGGGAATCCCATAACATTTATTTCTAAAACTTTAAGTAAAACCGAGCTGTTTGTAGTGGAGCGGATCGAGGATCAATTATCCAACGGCGAGGTGTATGTTCCAGTATAAACTCCTAGCAGTCGTCACAGAAAGGAAAGGCCGATGGGTTTCGTTGTGTGTATATATATATATTGTTCATGTAGTTATTGGGTATTCGCGCGGTATGTCGACAGGTTGAAGCGGGGGTGAAAACGTAACTGACTCTCTATACCTTATGATCTATGCTTTATGCTGCCTTTATGCTGCGGTGAGCGCCGTGTGGATCGTGGATTGTGGATCCGAGCGCCCCTCCGAGCGCGCGAGCGCGAGCCGGGACCGAGGCGCGCGGAGCCGGCACAGTGCGCGGAAACTGTCTATTGCTGGCCTGAACACGAGCAATTATATGCTACTAATAAAAAGGAATTATTAGCTATTGTATGGGCATTAAAAAATTTGCGAAATTATTTATACGGAGTGAGTGGAATTGAAATACATACAGATCACCAACCTTTGTCCTTTGCAATGTCGCAAAAAAATCCAAATGTTGAAATGAAACGTTGGTATTACTTCATAGAAAGTTTCACACCAAAAATCATTTATAAGCCAGGCTCAACTAACGTAGTAGCGGACGCTTTATCTCGGATTAAAATAAATCATATGACAGATAGTGATGTCGACCAGACAGAATCAGAATCAGACATAAATACTCAGCATTTAGCAGAGAGTAGTTTTGAGAACGTCATTCAAGAGACTAGCAAGCCTCTAAACCAATTTAAACAGCAGCTACTATTAGCGCAAGGGAGATTCACAGTTCATGAGTTAGTAAGAGTTTATGAAAATACCCGACATATTATTGAATTTGATACGGTTGACAATCTGCTAATCATTTTAAAAGAATTTATTCACTTAACCACAGGAATACACTGCACTTTAGAAGATTTATACCTTATCCAAAATAAGCTAAAGGAAAACTTCATAAATAAATTTCTCTTCACGAGAAAGTTGCTCCAAGATGTAGTAAATTCAGAAGATAAAGCTATAATTATAGAAGAAACACATTGCTGAGCCCATAGAGGACTAGACGAAAATTACAAACAAATAACTAAGCTGTATTATTGGCCAAACCTGCACAAAAAATTAAAAGAATATATAAAAAATTGTGAGATCTGTAACAAAAACAAATATCACAGACACCCTGTAAAAATTCCAATTGGGGAAGCTCCCATTCCAGCAAAAGAAGGAGATCAATTACACTTAGACATATACTATGCCCAAAACCTAACATTCATAACTTGTATACATTCGTATTCCAAATACTTGGTGGTCAAGGAAATTCAAAGTAAATTAAACATTGAAAATAAGGTAATGGAAATTTTGCAACACTTTCCGTTAGCAACATCATTAATGACTGACAACGAACCAAGCTTTACTTCAGCACAATTTAGATCATTCATACAAAGAAGTAACTTAACTATTTATTATGCTGATCCCAGACACAGCACCTCAAATGGTCAGGTAGAAAGGGTACATTCCACACTAACAGAAATAGCGCGGTGCATCAAGGATGAACTAAATCTAACAGACTATTCAGAAATAATAATAAGGGCGGCACTGAAATATAACCTGACGATACATTCAACGACCAATCAAATGCCATATGACATATTGTATAACAAAATAGAACACAAACATTATCCAATATTACTTAAGGAAGCTCAGACCAAAATGCTTAAGCTACATAACAAAGATAGAAGAGAAAAAGATTATAAAACGAGGGGGAACGTTGTGAGTTGCAGCGGACACCGCAACTCTACGGTTATACCCGATACTAAGTCAGTATGGCTCTCCTCCGGCAGATGGCGCTAATATTTAACGACACGACAAAGAGTACGTGCGAGAGAGACAGAAAATCAGTCTGAGCGTGACGTCGGGCGCTGCGTAGCCACTGCAAATTGATTTGTTCCTTTTGGCTAAAAAAATGGTCTGATCTGATCCAGATTCAGCAATCTAATAGATATGGTCATTGTCTTTGATTCTGCGTTTTTAGTTTTCTCAAATCTGCAATATTGTGGATGCAACAGATTTTCGTCTTTTGTGGGGGCGGATGGGGGTGGGGCGAAATTCTGAGATATACGTTTTATAGTGACATCTTAAAGGAGTGTGTGTACCAAATTTGGTTACTCTAGCCTTAATAGTCTCTGAGATTTGTGGTTGCCTCAGATTTTCGTCCTTTGCGGGTGCGGAAGGGGGTGTGGCGAAATTTTGACACAAAATGGTCAATGTCCGATATCACAGGAGTGTGGGTACCAAATTTGGTTTATGAGTTCTGAGATCCTTGAACTCATATTTTGCAATTGGCAAAACCGACCATGAAACCTGTGTGTTAGAGTGAGACAGAGCGAGAAAGAGTGAAATTGTTTTCGTGATTCTGGCTGTAATAATTATACGATCTGGTTCAGATTTTGCACTCTAGAAGATATAGTCATCTTCTACGATTCTGCGTTTTTAGTTTTCTCGTATCGTCGAAATTGTGGATGCCACAGATTTTCGCCCTTTGTGGGGGCGGAAGTGGGCGGGGCAAAGTTTTGAAATATTTTTGGAGCAGTGACATATCACAGAAGTCTGGATCCAAAACATCGTTGCTCTAGCTCTTATAGTCTTTGAGCATTAGGCGCTGAAGGGGACGGACAGACGGACAGACGGACAGACGGACGGACGGACAGACGGACGGACGGACAGACAGACAGGGCTCAATCGACTCGGCTATTGATGCTGATCAAGAATATATATACTTTATAGGGTCGGAAACGATTCCTTCTGGACGTTACACACATCCACTTTTACCACAAATCTAATATACCCCAATACTCATTTTGAGTATCGGGTATAATAGGAGAAGTAGTTTATGAAAAGAAATTCGGGGAAAGAAATAAACTTCAATCCCGATACAAAAAGCAGGTAGTTAAGGAAAATCGACCGAATAAAATTATAATCAACAATAGAAACAGAATTATACATAAAGATAACATCAAATATTAAATATTTTTTCCAGAAAATGTATGCGAATATACTAATACTGACTTTTGTTATATTGACGACTTCGGAAGTAATTGACTATACGCATAGTGACTATCTATTGCTCAAAGACGACAGAGACGTTTACACTTATGAAACATACGCTGAACTTTTCCATATTATTAATTTGAGTTTTTATAGAGAGATAATTGATAAAGAATCCAAATATGTCAACAAATCAATTAATTCAGACGATGAGTGGGAAATATCAATGGACTTAAGTCTATTAAAATTAATGATTTCAGAATTAGTTCCAAAACGGAATGAAAGGGAAATAAATGAATTAGGTACCATTTGGAAATGGATAGCAGGCAGCCCTGATCATGACGACTTTTTGAAAATACAAAATAAAGTAAATGAATTAACTGAAAATAATAATAAACAATTTGTAATAAATTCGAAATTTTTCAAAGAAATTGAATTGCTATCAAATTCATTAAAAAATGTCATCTTCAATGAAGAAACGATACTGAGAAAGCATCGTTTAAAATTAATAACTTTTGACCTACTAAATTTAGTTGATACCATAACCCTCTTAAAAGTAAACATTTTCAATACAAAAATTTTAAATAAAAACGAAATAGAGGACATTTATAAGCATAAAAAACATAATGTTGAACTGTCTGATCTGCTGGACATTGCAACGGTTAAAATAATTCGAAATGCAGATTTAATAATCATTTACATAAAATATCCTCAAATTAAAGATATTTGCAAGTTTTACCATTCAAGAGCCATCTCACAAAATGATGGAATGTTAGTTATAAGTGAAAAAGTTTGTGAATGTAAGGAGAAATACTATTTAATGAATAATTTTAAAAGTGAAACTTTTAACAATTACGCACAAATAAATTTAAAGAGTACCTGTTTCACCAATTTACTTAATGGCTTTAAAGGCAACTGCACTAAAAAAAGGGGAAAAAACAAAGAAATAGACATCATTCAGGATGGTGCCATATTAGTTTCAGGCAAAAATATCGTAGACAATACTACTTTGTTAGGATCGTATCTGCTTATATTCAACAACACAATTGTAATAAATAATATAACCCACATAAATGATAAGGGTAAAATTCTAAGATATATATCGCATCATAGATATAGCGATTTTGAATTAGTTGATTATATACAATCGAATGATAAGCAATTTTCTTTTGATAATGTTAATATTTTAAATCCCTTTATAACATTAGGTAATACGGCCTTACCATTAACAACATTATTTTTAATCATTTTGATATTGATAATGTTATTTTACTTCGGCTATAAATTAACCAAATTTGTACTTATTAAATCAATAAGAATACCGTCAGAAGAAATAGTGGAAAGCAACATTCAAATACTGTCAGAAGAAATTAGAGCTCTATCAGAACTTCAAAATGTATCGGGACGAAACATTTAAGAATGGGGGGAGTTAACGTACCCAATTCTATTGAGCTCTTATACGAGTTGTAAACAATCTTTGGCTTTCCAAAACGAAAACAATTTCAATCTTGGGCCTCCGCCTAATTGATTTCTAAGATGTACAATCTCAAGCGCCCCCGCCGCAATCCCAATCTTTGACACTCGCCTAAATGGAAAACCAATGTTTGCCCACACCCGGCTTCTCATAAACAATCTCACTCCCGGCTTTCTGCAGATCCTGCACTTTAGGCCTTTTACAGTTCTCTCTTTGGATGACGAAATCCAATACTCGGGATGGCGAAATCAATTGAAATGTTTATAGAAAAACGATTCCCGAAAGGGATCAACGACGCAAAGATCAGAAAGTTCAAGTCAGTCTTGATCCAGCAGCGACACCGCAAAGTCTAGCTAAAAATTAAGATCGCGCAATCCCTTTGCCCGGAATTCCTTTGTGACCCTCTACTTAAATCTATATCAGTGAAGTTCGAAGTTAAATAAAAACTTTTTAAAAACACAATCCGCTACCGCAGTTATTTAATTTGGACACGCATGACCATCTTGATCTTCTTTTCTTTTTCTTTTTGTGTAGGGACTTTTTTTTGGGCATATATAGTGCATAAATCAAATTATTCCATATTTAACTTCTATATATTATTCTTTATTCAATATATATTCGTTTATTCAGGTTCGATGGGGGTAGGTCTTGATACATAGACCAAGGTGTAGGCGCACGGAAAAAGCTCCAAGCAGCTGGTTTCGTTTCACAGGCAAAAGGGGTCAACGGCCTAACAAGCGCATATATGTTCTTTGGGAGTAAATGCACAATGGGCCACAAAGAGGTTCATACGAGCTCTGCCCGTTCCGTTGGGTTTTATTTAATACACTTAACCTGCACATGCCATGACAAAAAAAATTCGGGTCAGGGTCTCTTTTTTATTGGACGAGTCTGGTTATTCCTTGTCATTAGCAAGGAAGATCACTTGGCACTTTTTGTTTAGGGCTCTTGGCCCGGTGGCTGGATGGACCACTCTCGGTCGCGACGACTCGCGTTGGGGCGGCGAAGAGCTCGCTGCTGCCGGCGCTAAAGCTCGGAAACGGCTGAGGGGCCGCTCTCTGCCGGCGCTGAATCTCGGGAACTGCTGAAGGGCTCGATGTGGTGGATGGCGTTGGGGCTTTAGGTGGAGTTTCCCAACTCTACGGTGGACCGCTTTGGTGGAGGGCGTTGGGGCGTTGGGGGGGAGCGTCCCAACTCTACGGTGGCCCGCTTTGGGGCGATCGTCGGAAAAAACTGCACCATCCTCTGCACAGTGGATGGGGGATTGATTTCTCTACTGGGTGGATGGGGTCTTGCTTTCGAAAGGCCGGCGGATCGTGCTGATCTACGGAGAACTTTTATTTGATTTTTAACTTTTATTAAATTTTTTTCTTGAGAGCTGGATAAGTACGTCCGTACTGTTCGGATACCATGAGGAGAGAGCGAGCTGCTTTTCCCGGAAATCAAGGCCTCATCCCATCGTTCTCCCCTTTTTCTTTCCGATTTGTCAAAATGACAGTGGGAGGAAGAGGCCGATTAAAACGTCAGCCAAAAGAAATAATATAATAAATAATATGGCGTGTTAAAAGCTTAGCTTTCTTGAACCCAACAGAAGACTTAGCCTATTCGCGTAGCATAATTTTAGGGAAAATTAAGACGTCGATGCAAACAATTTTTTTTCTTACAACAAGCGCACTACATAATCCCCCCCACTTAAATCACGCTTGGGGTGGGACACCCAAAGTGGGATCCGCTGACTGATCACATTGAAGGTCGGGCGTTTACTCTCGGCTATTTTGTAGGCCGGGCATTGAATGATCGCGCTGAAGACCGTTCATTGAATGACTGCTCGCGCCGAGGGCCGGGCATTTGCTATCCTCTTCTGGGTCTGGGTACGAAATATATAGCCGGGCTGGTTGGTCTTCGGGAGGATTCCGACGCTCACTCGGCCTCTACCGCTCACGACGCGCTGCTCGCCGCGCCCGTGTCGCTCTCTCTCCAGCGATTTCTACCCAGCTTCGGCTCGGTTCCCTTTCTCTGCCGTCTTGCCGCGGCGCTCTCCTCCTCGTGTGGGCGCGGCGGCCACGTGTTGACGCTATGGATAGGGAGGTTAGGGAAGCCAGCCTCGGCTGTACGTGAATAATGGTCGACCTCACGGGCGGTTTTACAGAGATATACAGCTATTATTGGCCTAATGGTTCCGACTGGCATAGTACAGTCCCGATTCCCCTGCTACTCGTTATACCCGATACTCAAAATGAGTATTGGGGTATATTAGATTTGTGGTGAAAATGGATGTGTGTAACGTCCAGAAGGAATCGTTTCCGACCCCATAAAGTATATATATTCTTGATCAGCATCAATAGCCGAGTCGATTAAGCCATGTCTGTCTGTCCGTCTGTCCGTCTGTCCGTCCGTCCGTCTGTCCGTCTGTCCGTCCCCTTCAGCGCCTAATGCTCAAAGACTATAAGAGCTAGAGCAACGATGTTTTGGATCCAGACTTCTGTGATATGTCACTGCTACAAAAATATTTCAAAACTTTGCCCCGCCCACTTCCGCCCGCACAAAGGGCGAAAATCTGTGGCATCCACAATTTTAAAGATACGAGAAAACCAAAAACGCACAATCGTAGAGAATGACCATATCTTTTAGACTGCAGAATCTGAATTGGATCGCATTATTATTATAGCCAGCATCAAGAAAACAATTTCATTTTTTCTCGCCCTGTCTCTCTCTAACACACACGTAGCATAGGCGGCTTTGCTTAGAGTAAAACATTAGCGCCTAGATCTCAGAGACTATAAAAGCTAGAGCAACCAAATTTGGCATCCACACTCCTAATATATCGGACCGAGACGAGTTTGTTTCAAAATTTCGCCACACCCCTTTCCGCCCCCGCAAAGGATGCGAATCTGGGGATATTCACAAATCTCAGAGACTATTGAACCAAATTTGGTATCCGCACTTCTGTTAGATCTCACTATAAAACCTTTATCTCAAAATTTCGCACCACCCCCTTCCGCCCACACAAAGGACGAAAATCTGTTGCATCCACAATATTGCAGATTTGAGAAAACTAAAAACGCAGAATCATAGATAACGACCATATCTATCAGATTGCTGAATCTGGATCAGATCAGATCATTTTTATAGCCAAAGGAAACAAATCAATTTGCAGTGGCTACGCAGCGCGTGACGTCACGCTCAGACTGATTTTCTGTCTCACTCGCACGCACTCTTTGTCGTGTCGTTTAATATTAGCGGCGTCTGCCGGAGGAGAGCCATACTGATTTAGTATCGGGTATAACTGTAGAGTTGCGGTGTCCGCAGCAACTCACAACGTTCCTCCTCGTTTCTTTTTGTGTAGGGACTTTTTTTTGGGCATATATAGTGCATAAATCAAATTATTCCATATTTAACTTCTATATATTATTCTTTATTCAATATATATTCGTTTATTCAGGTTCGATGGGGGTAGGTCTTGATACATAGACCAAGGTGTAGGCGCACGGAAAAAGCTCCAAGCAGCTGGTTTCGTTTCACAGGCAAAAGGGGTCAACGGCCTAACAAGCGCATATATGTTCTTTGGGAGTAAATGCACAATGGGCCACAAAGAGGTTCATACGAGTTCTGCCCGTTCCGTTGGGTTTTATTTAATACACTTAACCTGCACATGCCATGATCTGACTTTTAGGTTAGGGCGAAGCACGGTGACAAAAAAAATTCGGGTCAGGGTCTCTTTTTTATTGGACGAGTCTGGTTATTCCTTGTCATTAGCAAGGAAGATCACTTGGCACTTTTTGTTTAGGGCTCTTGGCCCGGTGGCTGGATGGACCACTCTCGGTCGCGACGACTCGCATTGGGGCGGCGAAGAGCTCGCTGCTGCCGGCGCTAAAGCTCGGAAACGGCTGAGGGGCCGCTCTCTGTCGGCGCTGAAGCTCGGGAACTGCTGAAGGGCTCGATGTGGTGGATGGCGTTGGGGCTTTAGGTGGAGTTTCCCAACTCTACGGTGGACCGCTTTGGTGGAGGGCGTTGGGGCGTTGGGGGGGAGCGTCCCAACTCTACGGTGGCCCGCTTTGGGGCGATCGTCGGAAAAAACTGCACCATCCTCTGCACAGTGGATGGGGGATTGATTTCTCTACTGGGTGGATGGGGTCTTGCTTTCGAAAGGCCGGCGGATCGTGCTGATCTACGGAGAACTTTTATTTGATTTTTAACTTTTATTAAATTTTTTTCTTGAGAGCTGGATAAGTACGTCCGTACTGTTCGGATACCATGAGGAGAGAGCGAGCTGCTTTTCCCGGAAATCAAGGCCTCATCCCATCGTTCTTCCCTTTTTCTTTCCGATTTGTCAAAATGACAGTGGGAGGAAGAGGCCGATTAAAACGTCAGCCAAAAGAAATAATATAATAAATAATATGGCGTGTTAAAAGCTTAGCTTTCTTGAACCCAACAGAAGACTTAGCCTATTCGCGTAGCATAATTTTAGGGAAAATTAAGACGTCGATGCAAACAATTTTTTTTCTTACAACAAGCGCACTACATAATCCCCCCCACTTAAATCACGCTTGGGGTGGGACACCCAAAGTGGGATCCGCTGACTGATCACATTGAAGGTCGGGCGTTTACTCTCGGCTATTTTGTAGGCCGGGCATTGAATGATCGCGCTGAAGACCGTTCATTGAATGACTGCTCGCGCCGAGGGCCGGGCATTTGCTATCCTCTTCTGGGTCTGGGTACGAAATATATAGCCGGGCTGGTTGGTCTTCGGGAGGATTCCGACGCTCACTCGGCCTCTACCGCTCACGACGCGCTGCTCGCCGCGCCCGTGTCGCTCTCTCTCCAGCGATTTCTACCCAGCTTCGGCTCGGTTCCCTTTCTCTGCCGTCTTGCCGCGGCGCTCTCCTCCTCGTGTGGGCGCGGCGGCCACGTGTTGACGCTATGGCTAGGGAGGTTAGGGAAGCCAGCCTCGGCTGTAAGTGAATAATGATCGACCTCACGGGCGGTTTTACAGAGATATACAGCTATTATTGGCCTAATGGTTCCGACTGGCATAGTACAGTCCCGATTCCCCTGCTACTCGTTATACTCGATACTCAAAATGAGTATTGGGGTATATTAGATTTGTGGTGAAAATGGATGTGTGTAACGTCCAGAAGGAATCGTTTCCGACCCCATAAAGTATATATATTCTTGATCAGCATCAATAGCCGAGTCGATTAAGCCATGTCTGTCTGTCCGTCTGTCCGTCTGTCCGTCCGTCCGTCTGTCCGTCTGTCCGTCCCCTTCAGCGCCTAATGCTCAAAGACTATAAGAGCTAGAGCAACGATGTTTTGGATCCAGACTTCTGTGATATGTCACTGCTACAAAAATATTTCAAAACTTTGCCCCGCCCACTTCCGCCCCCACAAAGGGCGAAAATCTGTGGCATCCACAATTTCGACGATACGAGAAAACTAAAAACGCAGAATCGTAGAAGATGACTATATCTTCTAGAGTGCAAAATCTGAACCAGATCGTATAATTATTACAGCCAGAATCACGAAAACAATTTCACTCTTTCTCGCTCTGTCTCACTCTAACACACAGGTTTCATGGTCGGTTTTGCCAATTGCAAAATATGAGTTCAAGGATCTCAGAACCCATAAACCAAATTTGGTACCCACACTCCTGTGATATCGGACATTGACCATTTTGTGTCAAAATTTCGCCACACCCCCTTCCGCACCCGCAAAGGACGAAAATCTGAGGCAACCACAAATCTCAGAGACTATTAAGGCTAGAGTAACCAAATTTGGTACACACACTCCTTTAAGATGTCACTATAAAACGTATATCTCAGAATTTCGCCCCACCCCCATCCGCCCCCACAAAAGACGAAAATCTGTTGCATCCACAATATTGCAGATTTGAGAAAACTAAAAACGCAGAATCAAAGACAATGACCATATCTATTAGATTGCTGAATCTGGATCAGATCAGACCATTTTTTTAGCCAAAGGGAACAAATCAATTTGCACTGGCTTCGCAGCGCCCGACGTCACGCTCAGACTGATTTTCTGTCTCTCTCGCACTCTTTGTCGTGTCGTTCAATATTAGCGGCGTCTGCCGGAGGAAAGCCATACTGACTTAGTATCGGGTATAACTGTAGAGTTGCGGTGTCCGCAGCAACTCACAACGTTCCCCCTCGTTATACCCGATACTCAAAATGAGTATTGGGGTATATTAGATTTGTGGTAAAAGTGGATGTGTGTAACGTCCAGAAGGAATCGTTTCCGACCCTATAAAGTATATATATTCTTGATCAGCATCAATAGCCGAGTCGATTGAGCCCTGTCTGTCTGTCCGTCCATCCGTCTGTCCGTCTGTCCGTCTGTCCGTCCGTCCGTCTATCCGTCCCCTTCAGCGCCTAGTGCTCAAAGACTATAAGAGCTAGAGCAACGATGTTTTGGATCCAGACTTCTGTGATATGTCACTGCTACAAAAATATTTCAAAACTTTGCCCCGCCCACTTCCGCCCCCACAAAGGACGAAAATCTGTGGCATCCACATTTTTAAAGATACGATAAAACCAAAAACGCAGAATCGTAGAGAATGAGCATGTCTTATAGACTGCAGAATCTGAATTGGATCGTATTATTATTATAGCCAGCATCAAGAAAACAATTTCATTTTTTCTCGCCCTGTCTCTCTCTAACACACACGTAGCATAGGCGGCTTTGCTTAGAGTAAAACATTAGCGCCTAGATCTCAGAGACTATAAAAGATAGAGCAACCAAATTTGGTATCCACACTCCTAATATATCAGACCGAGACGAGTTTGTTTCAAAATTTCGCCACACCCCCTTCCGCCCCCGCAAAGGATGCAAATCTGGGAATATTCACAAATCTCAGAGAGTATTAAGGCTAGAGTAACCAAATTTAGTGTCCGTACTCCTGTTAGATCTCACTATAAAACGTATATATCAAAATTTCGCCCCACCCCCTTCCGCCCACACAAAGGACGAAAATCTGTTGCATCCACAATATTGCACATTCGAGAAAACTAAAAACCCAGAATCATAAATAATGACCATATCTATCAGGTTGCTGAATCTGGATCAGATCAGATCATTTTTATAGCCAAAAGGAACAAATCAATTTGCACTGGCTACGCAGCGCCCGACGTCACGCTCAGACTGATTTTCTGTCTCTCTCGCACGCACTATTTGTCGTGTCGTTTAATATTAGCGGCGTCTGCCGGAGGAGAGCCATACTGACTTAGTATCGGGTATAACCGTAGAGTTGCGGTGTCCGCAGCAACTCACAACGTTCCCCCTCGTTTTTATACCCGATACTCAAAATGAGTATTGGGGTATATTAGATTTGTGGTAAAAGTGGATGTGTGTAACGTCCAGAAGGAATCGTTTCCGACCCCATAAAGTATATATATTCTTGATCAGCATCAATAGCCGAGTCGATTGAGCCATGTCTGTCTGTCCGTCTGTCCGTCCGTCCGTCTGTCCGTCCCCTTCAGCGCCTAATGCTCAAAGACTATAAGAGCTAGAGCAACGATGTTTTGGATCCAGACTTCTGTGATATGTCACTGCTACAAAAATATTTCAAAACTTTGCCCCGCCCACTTCCGCCCCCACAAAGGGCGAAAATCTGTGGCATCCACAATTTTAAAGATACGAGAAAACAAAAAACGCAGAATCGTAGAGAATGACCATATCTTTTAGACTGCAGAATCTGAATTGGATCGTATTACTATTATAGCCAGCATCAAGAAAACAATTTCATTTTTTCTCGCCCTGTCTCTCTCTAACACACAGGTAGCATAGGCGGCTTTGCTTAGAGTAAAACATTAGCGCCTAGATCTCAGAGACTATAAAAGCTAGAGCAACCAAATTTGGTATCCACACTCCTAATATATCAGACCGAGACGAGTTTGTTTCAAAATTTCGCCACACCCCCTTCCGCCCCCGCAAAGGATGCAAATCTGGGGATATTCACAAATCTCAAAGACTATTAACGCTAGAGTAACCAAATTTGGAATCCGCACTTCTCTTAGATCTCACTATAAAACGTGTATCTCAAAATTTCGCCCCACCCCCTTCCGCCCACACAAAGGACGAAAATCTGTTGCATCCACAATATTGCAGATTCGAGAAAACTAAAAACGGAGAATCATAGATAACGACCATATCTATCAGATTGCTGAATCTGGATCAGATCAGATAATTTTTGTAGCCAAAAGGAACAAATCAATTTGCAGTGGCTACGCAGCGCGTGACATCACGCTCAGACTGATTTTCTGTCTCTCTCGCACGCACTCTTTGTCGTATCGTTTAATATTAGCGGCGTCTGCCGGAGGAAAGCCATACTGACTTAGTATCGGGTATAACTGTAGAGTTGCGGTGTCCGCAGCAACTCACAACGTTCCCCCTCGTTTTTTGATCGATTGTTCCACTTAGCGCCACAAAACTTAACGGAATCCCGGAGTCCCTGCTCGGGCGCCATCTGTACGGAAGCGATCCTGGGCTGGGGTACATATCTCAGTCTACTCCAGGGTCGAAATTACAGTAATATTTATAATTTGCCGGGACTCCGTATTTCGGACCGACGATGGGGACGGGGCGGCATTCCCGCGGACGGGAGCGATCGTAGCGTGGGACGTGGCAGTCGGTTTCACCGAGAGCACTCAGGTTATCGCCGAATAGCGCCTTCAGGACTCCACCGAACTCAGAATCAATACGGAGGTCTTTACTATGCGATAATACCGATAGGGGTCGCCGAGAGTACTTGGGCTATCGCCGGGCGGTACTTACGGGACCCCGCCGGCCTAAGAATTACTACGACGCGGAAGGGGGACTTTGCTATGCGGAAATACCGACAAGTATCGCCGAGAGTACCTAGGCTATCGCCGGACGGTACTTACGGGACCCTGACGGCCTAAGAATTACTACGACGCGGAAAAGGGGACTTTGCTATGCGGAAATACCGACAAGTATCGCAGAGAGTACCTAGACTATCGCCGGACGGTACTTACGGGACCCTGTCGGCCTAAGAATTACTACGACGCGGAAAGGGGGACTTTGCCATGCGGAAATACCGACAAGTATCGCCGAGAGTACCTAGGCTATAGGCGGACGGTACTTACGGGACCCTGTCGGCCTAAGAAATACTACGAGGGTCAGGGATATCGACAAGCTTCACCGATAGTCCCTAGGAAATCGCCGGATGGCACTCACGGGACACTATCGGGCTAAACATTACTGCGAAAGTCTTTATCATACAGGGCAGGTATCGCCGAGAGGGCTCAGGCAATCGTCGGACAGCCCCGTCGGGACGGACCCTGCGGGGTCACAAACTACGGGAGGGAATCAGGCGGAGGGAACGCCGACAGGTGTCACCGAGAACGCCTAGGCAATCGCCGGACAGCGGCCTCAGGATCCTGTCGGGCTACGAACTACTGGATGGAATCACGCAGACTCGGGCAAGAGGCGGGAGGAAGGGCAGAGAAGATAGAGCCCCGGGCCACCAGGTTCCCTAGTGTCTAGATTGTTGGTGGTCGGGCTATGTTTCTGTTACATTCGTTACATTTCACTTTATTCTTTCTTGGATGCTGGAAAATTTGGTATCGGCTATGGTAACAATTCCTAGCCAGCAGGTGGGAGAAAGTAAACCTAGCACCCTAATCACCTCCATTAACGATCATAATAGCTCAACATGCAAGTATTGCAAATCCTCCGATCACTACATATCCCGATGCCAGGCATTTCTAGATCTCCCTGTTTTTCTCGATACAAGGAGGTGAAGAAGCGCCATTTATGTCTAAACTGCCTCAACAGAGGCCATTCATTTCAACGCTGCAAGTCAGGGGCATGTAGAAATTGCCAAGCCAAGCATCACACACTGCTCCACATGCAGTCGGGCGCTTACGCTGAGTTGCCGTCGCCGAGCACGGAATCGACCCAGCATGATCCTGCGAGTGCCCTAGTAGCAAGCAAATATACTAGCCCTCCCCCGTCGAATCAAAAATCTCTGCCTAGCCAAAACGTGCTGCTAGCTACCGCAATCGTATATGTCAGGGGCCGTTTTGGATCGCTTATTCCATGTCGTGCCATTTTAGATTCCGCTTCTCAGGTTACTTTATAACATCGAGACTTACGGGACCCTGTCGGCCTAAGAATTACTACGACGCGGAAAAGGGGGACCTTGCTATGCGGAAATACCGACAAGCATCACCGAGAGTGCCTAGGCAATCGCCGGATAGCACTTACGGGACACTGTCGAACTAAGAATTACCACGGGGGGTCAGGGATATCGACAAGCATCGCCGAGAGTGCCTAGGCAATCGACGGATAGCACTTACGGGACACTATCGAACTAAGAATTACTACGGGGGTCAGGGATATCGACAGGCATCGCCCAGAGTGCCTAGGCAATCGCCGGATAGCACTTACGGGACGCTGTCGAGCTAAGAATTACTACGAGGGTCGGGGATACCGGCAAGCATCGCCGAGAGTGCCTAGGCAATCGCCAGATAGTACTTACGGGACGCTGTCGAACTAAGAATTACTACGAGGGTCGGGGATACCGGCAAGCATCGCCGAGAGTGCCTAGGCAATCACCGGTTAGCACTTACGGGACACCGCCGAACTAAGAATTTCTACGAATACGAGAATACCGACGCGTATCGCCGAGAGTGCTTAGGCAATCACCGGATAGCACTCACGGGACACTATCGGGCTAAACATTACTGCAAAAGTCTTTATCATACAGGGCAGGTATCGCCGAGAGGGCTTAGGCAATCGCCGGACAGCCCAGCATCACCGGGGGCGCTTAGACGATCGTCGGATAGCGGCTTCGGGACCCTGCGGGGTCACAAACTACGGGAGGGAATCAGGCGGAGGGAACGCCGACAGGTGTCACCGAGAACGCCTAGGCAATCGCCGGACAGCGGCCTCAGGATCCAGTCGGGCTACGAACTACTGGATGGAATCACGCAGACTCGGGCAAGAGGCGGGAGGAAGGGCAGAGAAGATGAAGCCCCGGGCCTCCAGGTTCCCTAGTGTATCGAATGTTGGTGGTCGGGCTACGACTGCTACGACTGCTCCCAATCGAATCTCTTCTATCCACGTTTTTTTCCTCCAGCTTCAGAACTCTCCCGATCCAGCGTCAGCGTGGGCGGTCATCGTCGTCATACTCGCGGCGGCAGAGGGCTGCGCCGGTGACTTTTGTCTCTCCTTTTCGCTGCTGGCGCGTCGTTACTCGGTTTTGGTTTTCCGCGTTTTGTCTTCTGCCGTTGCTGCTGTGGGCTTACCCTTTCGCCGCGCTGTCGAAGACCATTCCGAGCTCTTTGATCCGTTTTTCGATCGCAGTCGGATGCTCCCCGCGCGAGATAAAGGCCGAGATCCGGCTGCGCAGTTCGTCCACTGTCCCGGTTTCACGGAGGCCGAATTCGGCGGCGATGGCCTGCAATTCGTCCTTGCGCCGATACGAAATCCACTGTACCCCCATGTCGAAGTACGGTGGTCGAACTGGCACTTCGAGCTCTTTTGCGTTTCCGACGGTAGTATCACGTATTGACCCTCCGGTAGAGTCTTTTCTTAGGTAACGCACTGAATACCGGGGTCCTTGGGGCTAGTCACGGAAACACGGCGTATGCACGGCCCACGCGGCTGTCCAGTGGAGGCGTCCTTGAAGTCCTTGCTGCTTGGGGTCCTGGTCGATAGTCCTTGCTATCGTTGTCCTTGGAATTGTGCTGACTGTTGATCCTTGCTAGGCCGGTCGATAGTCCTTGCTATCGTTGTCCTTGGAATTGTCCTTGTGGTCCTGGTCGTGCTGGGTTCGTTGATTTAATCGTTAGATCTCGTCCCGTGTCGATGGCTGAACGCTGACTGATCACTTTGAAGGCCGGGCGTTTACTCTCCGCTATCGTTTTATAGGCCGGGCATTGAATGATCGCGCTGAAGACCGTTCATTGAATGACTGCTCGCGATGAGGGCCGGGCATTGACTATCTTCTTCTGGGTCTGGGTACGAAATATATAGCCGGGCTGGTTAGTTTTTGGGAGAATTCCGACGCTCGCTCGGCCTCTACCGCTCACGTCGCTCGCTCGGCCTCTACCGCTCACGACGCGCTGCTCGCCGCGTACGTGTCGCTCTCTCTCCAGCGATTTCTGCCCAGCTTCGGCTCGGTTCCCTTTCTCTGCCGTCTTGCCGCGGCGCTCTCCTCCTCGTGTGGGCGCGGCGGCCACGTGTTGACGCTATGGCTAGGGAGGTTAGGGAAGCCAGCCTCGGCTGCACGTGAATAATGGTCGACCTCACGTGCGGTTTTACAGAGATATACAGCTATTCCTGGCCGTGCTTGCACATGGTACAGTCTGGATTCCCCCTGCTACTCGTTTTTCTGATCGACTGTTCCACTTAGCGCCCCAAAACATAACGGAATCCCGGAGTCCCTGCTCGGGCGCCATCTGTAAGGAAGCGATCCTGGGCTGGGGTACATATCTCAGTCTACTCCAGGGTCGAAATTACAGTAATATTTATAATTTGCCGGGACTCCGTATTTCGGACCGACGATGGGGACGGGGCAGAAGTCCCGAGGACAGGAGCGATCGTAGCGTGGGACGTGGCAGTTGGTTTCACCGAGAGCACTCCGGTTATCGCCGAATAGCGCCTTCAGGACTCCACCGAACTCAGAATCAATACGCAGGTCTTTATTATGCGATAATACCGACAGGGGTCGCCGAGAGTACTTAGGCTATCGCCGGACAGTACTTACGGGACCCCGCCGGCCTGAGAGTTACTACGAAGCGGAAAGGGGGACTTTGCTATGCGGAAATACCGACATGTATCGCCGAGAGTACCTAGGCTATCGCCGGGCGGTACTTACGGGACCCTGTCGGCCTAAAAATTACTACGACGCGGAAAAGGGGGACTTTGCTATGCGGAAATACCGACAAGTATCGCAGAGAGTACCTAGGCTATCGCCGGACGGTACTTACGGGACCCTGTCGGCCTAAGAATTACTACGACGCGGAAGGGAGACTTTGCTATGCGGAAATACCGACATGTATCGCCGAGAGTACCTAGGCTATCGCCGGGCGGTACTTACGGGACCCTGTCGGCCTAAAAATTACTACGACGCGGAAAAGGGGGACTTTGCTATGCGGAAATACCGACAAGTATCGCCGAGAGTACCTAGGCTATCGCAGGACGGTACTTACGGGACCCTGTCGGCCTAAGAATTACTACGACGCGGAAAAGGGGGACTTTGCTATGCGGAAATACCGACAAGTATCGCCGAGAGTACCTAGGCTATCGCAGGACGGTACTTACGGGACTCTGTCGGCCTAAGAGATACTGCGAGGGTCAGGGATATCGACAAGCTTCACCGATAGTGCCTAGGAAATCGCCGGATAGCACTCACGGGACACTATCGGGCTAAACATTACTGCGAAAGTCTTTATCATACAGGGCAGGTATCGCCGAGAGGGCTCAGGCAATCGTCGGACAGCCCCGTCGGGACGGACCCTGCGGGGTCACAAACTACGGGAGGGAATCAGGCGGAGGGAACGCCGACAGGTGTCACCGAGAACGCCTAGGCAATCGCCGGACAGCGGCCTCAGGATCCTGTCGGGCTACCAACTACTGGATGGAATCACGCAGACTCGAGCAAGAGGCGGGAGGAAGGGCAGAGAAGATGAAGCCCCGGGCCTCCAGGTTCCCTAGTGTATAGATTGTTGGTGGTCGGGCTATGTTTCTGTTACATTCGTTACATTTCACTTTATTCTTTCTTGGTTCCCTACCTATCGCACCGCTCAGCAGCCCGTATGCACGTCTTGAGACTCGCTTACCCCTGAACTCCCACGCTTGTACTCGTCGAAAGCCTCCTCTTCCCCGTGGGTGCAGCGTAGATGCAGGATCTCCTCTCCGTAAGTGTAATATCGATGCAGGGTCTTCTCCCCGTAAGCGCAGCGTCGATGAAGGATCTTCCCCGTGTCACTGATAGCGTTGGCGTGGATCCGGGCCGCCACGTGTTTTTACTTTTTCCAAGCCACTCGAATTTTTCCGCGAACGCGTCCGACTCCTACGACTGCTCCCAATCGAATCTCTTCTATCCACGTTTTTTTCCTCCAGCCTCAGAACTCTCCCGATCCAGCGTCAGCGTGGGCGGTCAGCGTCGTCATACTCGCGGCGGCAGAGGGCTGACGCCGTCGTTCGGCGTCCATGCTGCGCCGGTGACTTTTGTCTCTCCTTTTCGCTGCTGGCGCGTCGTTACTCGGTTTTGGTTTTCCGCGTTTCTCTTCTGCCGTTGCTGCTGTGGGCTAACCGGTCGCTCCAATGGGAAAATGCCGGCGAGTTGATGGGCGGAAAAATGTGGGTGGAGCGTACGCTCCCTCACACCACATAAAATTGGTGACCCCGACGTGATCTCTGAGTTGCAGTGTCAATTAATAATCATTCGCGATCGACATTCGTTAGCCTTAGCAAATTTTCAGCGGATAAGCACAATTCGGCGCTAAAACATACTTACATACACCTACATACACGCATTTCTGGCTATTAATTTCTCTGTCGCGAAAATTCGGTCAGTGCAGTGCAGCGAACTCACGAATACACACAATCGGAGTACAAAGCGGAATCGGACAGCTCGCACAGCCGCACAGCTAAAGGCACGTTTATACGTATACAGGGTGTCTTTTTCGGTCGTGTTGAGTGACTCTTTTAAAACCTCAACATGGCAGCACCTGAGCCTACCAATGTCGCGAACGCAGCAATGCCGAGTGATGTAGATTTCTACAAGCACAAGGCCGAGTACATTGCGCGCCAACTAAAGGCCATGAATCGCTTTCTCACCAAGGTAGAGCTGGCCGAGTTAGATGAGGCAGAACTTCAAGCTCGCTTAGAGCAAATCGAGCGAATGAATGCGGATTTCGATGCCGCTCAAACGAGACTTGAAAGGTTGGATTTCCTGCAGTTAGCCCATGATGCCCGGCTGGACTTTTCGAATGTTTATGTTCAGAATTGCACTCGATGTTCTCGACAATGGTGCACAAAGACCACTGTTCGGGCGAAGCCCGAGTGTAAATTTTATACCATTGTTTTATTGCCTATCAATTCACTTTCTTTTCTATTTTGGTCATTATACTAAACTAACGTAACGTAAGCGTAGCTTTATCTATGCTCGCTCAGCAACATGCTCTCATTTAATCATCTATTCTTATCTATGCTCGCTCTTGTTATCTTTTCTTTCCTATGCCGTCGCTAAGCCGTCAGCAGCTGCGCCTGCTCTAGCAGTTACCGCTTGATATAGTTGGAGAACAGACCCTTTTTGTCCCCAATCTATTACTTTGGCTCGAGATCGGCTCGCTTGCCTCATCCAAGTGTGTCACTCTAATACTATTGTAAAAGGCTCTGGCATCTTCGGCCACCCTCAACACACAAAATACCTATAATAAAATTTATAACGTTTTCGGAAATTAATAATTTGTGAAATTATTGAACAATCATAGTCAGCGAAAAAGCTCGTTGTCTCAACATTTGGTGACCCCGACGTGATAGTCAGTAACAATTTGGAAATAAACAATTATAAACAGTGAAAATTATCCGCTAAACATAACTGTTCGAACGCGAAGCGGTTAGTTCCCATTTCGTCGCGCGCTTGCTTACAAGCACTAATACAGCTACTTGCATTAGCGGCTTCGGGTTCGCTGCACTTGCACTTGCATACCAAAAAAAATCAAACGGTTGGTTCTTCGATTCTTCTTTGTGCTTTGCTCGCTGCTGCCTGTCGAAAATGGATGAGTCTAATGACGTGCCGGAAAACAGGGTGTCTTTTTACAAACTAAAGGCACTCTCAATATACAACAAAGCCGTTTCACTTCGAGAGACGATATTGAATGATGAAAACAACCCAATCAGTGAAGATGCGCTAAGTGTTCATTTAAAATTCTTGGAAAAAATATCCGACTCATTTAATGTTACTCATTCTAATTTAGAAGAGCTTGATGTAAGCGAAATTGGCAGCGACTTAAGCAACAATTTTGAGGATTTGGCGATGGAAATCGAAGTTCGTATTCGCTCAGCACTCCGCAGGACTACCCAGAACATGCCGCATCACTCAACGATACGACCCGAGCTCAACGTTACTGCCTCCGGAAATGTACGGTCACGATATCATATTCCTGACATTAAACTTCCCACTTTCCGTGGAGGTTATACTGAGTGGGCAGACTTTTACTCGATGTTTAGCACAGTAATAGATCAGGAGCCCTTTCTATCAAAGATTGAGAAGTTCCAGCACCTGCGCTCATGTTTGGATGGACCTGCCCTGGAGGCTGTTCGCTCTTTGGAAGTATCGGAGAGCAATTATGATATTGCATTGGACATTTTAAACAATCGTTTCAATAATAAACGTTTAATCTTTCAGGCACACGTCGCTGAGATTCTGAGGCATGAGAAGGTTGAAGATGGGTCAACTACAAAGCTACGTACTTTATCGGACAAGCTTCATTCTCACATGAGAGCGCTTAGATCGATGGGTACCATGGAGGAAATAGCTGGATGCATCATCGTTCACTCCACATACAAGTATCTCGACTCTGATACCAGGACCAAATGGGAGGAGCTGTCGCCCCCTAACGTCATACCAACATGGGACCATTTTTCGGCTTTTTTGGAGAGGAGATGTCAAGCCATGGAGACCATGGATCAAGCTATGTTGATTCAAATCCATAGCAGTCAGGTTGGAAAACATAAACGAATCACTCATTCAAAACACAGTCTTGTTGCTACAAATACAATCGTATTGGAATGCGTGTTCTGTGATAATAAAGGGCATAACATTTACAGCTGCACTCGCTTTGGAAACCTTTCGCCATCTTTGCGTCTTAGAGAGGCAAGGAAGCTTAGAGTTTGCTTCAACTGTTTGAAGAAGGGACATCGGAATACCTCCTGCAGTTCAGGCTCTTGTCGCACATGCGGTGAAAAGCATCATACCCTTTTACATATCAACAATCCGCTGCCTACGTCAGTTAACACGGAACCTGCAAACGCTACTACGTCTCCTATTCAGACAGACTTATGCCCAGGCCCCAATCTTTCAAGTTCTCTTGTTGCCGCTTCATCACCATGCTCGCCTCCTGCTCAGAATCTTAGCTCAGACGTAGTGCTTCTAGCCACGACAGTCATTATGATAAAGAGTCGAGTTGGTGATCTTCTTCCTTGCCGGGCTCTTCTGGATTCAGGCTCTCAGATTAATTTAATAACCTCTCGCTTTGCTCAGAGGCTTCAGCTGAAACGAGCCAAAGGGTCGGTATCAGTATCGGGTATCGGCGCTGATTCTGCATTTCACACGGAAGGTTCAGTTAATTTGGTCATTCAATCCAGGACTTCCGATTACTTCACGAGTCTCACAGCTCTCGTTGCTCCACGTATTACAGGAAACCAGCCTGCTTCTTCATTTGATGTATCCAAATGGGAAATGCCATCCAATATCAGCCTTGCTGACCCACACTTTAACAAATCTCAGCGCATCGATGTACTTATTGGAGCCAGCTTATTTTACGACATTTTATGCGTTGGACAGATCAAATTGGAGAGGGGACTTCCTATAATACAAAAAACCCGTCTCGGCTGGGTTGTCACAGGTGGAGGTCAGTACTCCCGCAGCTCAGTGCTCCTAGCTGCCTCTAGTTCGACGGAATTGAGTCAAACGCCTACCGTTGGTTTGGATGAGCTAGTGCGAAGGTTCTGGGAAGTGGAAAACTGCCACGGTCCCGCTACAGAAGCAACAAAGGAGGAAATTGCTTGCGAGGAACATTTCAAAAAACATTGCGGTCGGCTTCCAAGTGGCGAATATTGCGTTCAATTGCCTTTAAAGCTGAGTGACAGTCTTCTTGGAGATTCTTATCAACAAGCCTATCGCAGATTTCTCAATCTAGAGCGCAAGTTGGTTCGCAAACCGCTTCTCAAGGCCCAATACGCCGCATTTATAAAGGAATACGTCGATTTGAATCACATGTCCCCTGTCAAAAGTGACGCACTTAAACAATGCAAATTTTTTCTTCCTCATCACTGCGTCTTAAGAGAAGACAAAACCACCACAAAACTCCGAGTAGTTTTCGACGGATCCGCTTGTACATCTACAGGATATTCCCTCAACGATATATTGATGTCAGGCCCAACAATTCAGCCAAAGTTAGTTACGACTCTTCTTCGATTTCGTACCTTTCGTATAGCATTGACTGGTGACATTTGTAAAATGTATAGATGCGTCCGTGTCTCGCCCCAAGATAGTTTTCTGCAGTGCATACTGTGGCGTGACTCACCCCTCGAGGAGCTAAGGACATTCAAGCTGGATACCGTGACCTATGGAACGAAACCAGCAGCATTTCTGGCCGTCCGTTCTATGCACCAACTAGCGGCAGACGAGAGTTCGTCATATCCAATTGGCTCTGAAGTTGTGCTGCGGGACTTTTACGTGGATGATTTGCTAACGGGGGGAGATACTACAAATGAGGTGCTGGAAATAATTCGCCAGGTGTCAGGACTATTAGCCAAAGGAAATTTCAAGATCAGAAAATGGTGTTCCAACGATACATATGTACTCGATCAAACACCCCATGAAGATAGGGAAACATTTGTTAAATTTACTGATGGCAGCGATGTAACCAAGACGCTAGGTTTAGCATGGAATCCCACTTCGGATGAGCTATTATTTTCATTCTGTCCCAATCAAGTCCCTTCGAAACCAACTAAGCGAGTTGTATTGTCAACTATTGCACGATTTTATGATCCACTCGGACTTATAGGGCCAGTTATTACTAAAGCAAAAATATTTCTACAGCAGCTGTGGAAAGAAAAGCTTCATTGGGATGAAAGTCTGCCAGTCTCCTTACGCACAACTTGGATCAACTTTATTCAGCAGTTTGACTCTATGCAACAAATTTCTTTCCCGCGCCTATCTTTCCTTCGAAGCAGCAACCTTGAAATGCATGGATTTTGTGATGCCAGCATGAGTGCTTATGGAGCTTGCATCTACGCTGTTTCGCAAGGCGACAATGGAGTCAAGGCAAATCTTCTATCTTCCAGATCTCGTGTAGCGCCACTGAAGACTATCACAATACCCAAGTTGGAATTATCTGGTGCAGCGCTACTCGCTCAGCTTATGCATGAAGTGTCTTTGATGAACTTCAAGTGCTCTTATTATTGCTGGTGTGACTCCACAGTCGTTTTGGCTTGGATCAAGAATCAACCATCCAACTTCAATGTATTTGTCGCTAATAGACTTTCTGTTATTCAGGAACTCACATCTGGAATGTCTTGGCTGCACGTGCCAACTGATCTAAACCCTGCCGATATGCTTTCTCGAGGATCATTACCAGCTGAGCTCATCAATTCTCATCTTTGGAAGTATGGACCTACATACTTGACAGCCAGTAAGGATCAATGGCCAAGTACACCTGCTCTTCCAGAGCCGGTTTTGGAGGCACGAAAAACCATACTAATTACAAACTGCGCGTCAAGATATTTGGTGGAAGAATCAAAGTTTGTAAATTCCTTCCCCAAAATGCAACGAATTTTTGCGTATGTATGCAAATTCATTCATCGACGAAAGTCTGGAATAACTGTGGAGGACTTGCGTTTGGGAACCGAACTGCTTATTCGTCTTACTCAACAATCTCGTCTATCCACTGAAATAAGAGCCCTGGAAACGCGAAAGGACATCAAGGCTTCAAGCTCGATCGCCTCTCTTTCGCCATTTTTAGATGATTGCGGTTTGCTTCGAGTTGGAGGGCGTCTTAAAAACTCTACCTTGGACTTTGAAGCACGGCATCCCATAATATTGCCCAAAAATCATTCCATCACTTCTGCTCTGATACGGCACTTACACGAAAAGCACCTTCACGCTGGACCCCAGTCGCTATTAGCCATCATTCGTCAAACGTACTGGCCAATCGGTGGCCGAAAGACCGTAGCACACGTAATCCAAAAGTGTGTCAGATGCTTTAGAGTGAAGCCTCGAACTCTCGAGCAAATAATGGCAGATCTTCCGGTGGACAGAGTCAGCGAATCTCGTGCATTTTTAGTTACCGGCGTGGACTATTGCGGTCCGTTCCTGTATAAATCAGAAGTTCGAAACCGGCCCCCACTAAAGTGCTACATGAGCATTTTTATATGCTTCTCCACCAAGGCGGTTCACATCGAGCTTGTGAAGGATCTTACAACATCTGCGTTCCTCTCTGCTCTTCGCCGTTTCATTTGCACCCGTGGAAGACCGATTCGTATTTGGTCAGATAATGCCACAAATTTTGTTGGAGCGCGGAACGAACTGGCGGAACTTAAGTCGCTATTCCTAAGCGACAGTCATCAAGAAGCCGTGCATCAAGCTTGTCTCAACGATTGCATCGATTGGCGTTTCATTCCTCCTAGATCGCCACATTTTGGAGGATTGTGGGAGGCGTCAGTCAAGCTTGCTAAGCATCATCTTCGACGTGCCCTCGGATCCTCGCTTCTTGGATTTGATGAGCTGCGCACTCTCGCGTGCAATATCTGTGCAATCATTAATTCAAGGCCATTGTTTCCTCTTTCAGAGAACCCTGCAGATCTCGATGTACTCACGCCCAGCCATTTTCTAGTTGGCGCCCCTATCACAACCTTCTTGGAGCCTGACTTGGTTCATTTAAACGTCGATCGCTTGGACCGTTGGCAGAAGGTCACACAGCTTCAGCAAATCTTTTGGTCTCGCTGGCGCCAATCGTATTTAACCAGTCTTCAAGAAAGAACAAAGTGGCGCTCCCGGAATCCTGAGCTTCACGTCAATGATGTCGTTCTTGTTAAGGACGAGAACTTCCCTCCTCTGAAGTGGCCTCTAGCGAGAATCCTCGAGCTCATCCCAGGAGCTGATGGCGTATCTCGAGTCGCCTTGATCAGGATGGCTACAGGTGTTAGCCGAAGAGCACTTGCAAAACTATGTCTATTGCCTCTACGAGATGAGGTGAAAGGCATGGATCCTTCCACGGGGGGAGTATGTTCGGGCGAAGCCCGAGTGTAAATTTTATACCATTGTTTTATTGCCTATCAATTCACTTTCTTTTCTATTTTGGTCATTATACTAAACTAACGTAACGTAAGTGTAGCTTTATCTATGCTCGCTCAGCAACATGCTCTCATTTAATCATCTATTCTTATCTATGCTCGCTCTTGTTATCTTTTCTTTCCTATGCCGTCGCTAAGCCGTCAGCAGCTGCGCCTGCTCTAGCAGTTACCGCTTGATATAGTTGGAGAACAGACCCTTTTTGTCCCCAATCTATTACTTTGGCTCGAGATCGGCTCGCTTGCCTCATCCAAGTGTGTCACTCTAATACTATTGTAAAAGGCTCTGGCATCTTCGGCCACCCTCAACACACAAAATACCTATAATAAAATTTATAACGTTTTCGGAAATTAATAATTTGTGAAATTATTGAACAATCATAGTCAGCGAAAAAGCTCGTTGTCTCAACAACCACCGTATACCAATCATCGAAAATGTCTAGATGGTGCTGCGCTGGATACGATTCGTTACTTGGAACTTTCTAAGGAGAATTACGACAAGGCGTAGAATTTACTACTGTTGCGATTCGATAATAAACTGTTACATTTTCAGGCACACGTCAAGGCTATTTTCGGGCTGCAAGGGGTGGAGAAGGGCTCGGCTATCGACAAAATCAATTCGCACTTGCGTGCACTTCAGACCTTGGCGACCCCGCAGGAGATTTCCGATGGGTTGCTGATCTTCATCATAGGCACGAAATTGGACCACAAGACCAAGGAGAAATGGGAAGAGAACTTGCCGACGTCAGGATTGCCTCGGTGGTCAAGAATGGCCTCATTCTTGGAAGCAAGATGTCGGATGCTGGAAAATTTGGAATCGGCTATGGTAACAATTCCTAGCCAGCAGGTGGGAGAAAGTAAACCTAGCACCCTAATCACCTCCATTAACAATCATAATAGCTCTACATGCAAGTATTGCAAATCCTCCGATCACTACATATCCCGATGCCAGGCATTTCTAGATCTCCCTGTTTTTCTCGATACAAGCAGGTGAAGAAGCGCCATTTATGTCTAAACTGCCTCAACAAAGGCCATTCATTGCAACGCAGCAAGTCAGGGGCATGTAGAAATTGCCAAGCCAAGCATCACACACTGCTCCACATGCAGTTGGGCGCTGACGCTGAGTTGCCGTCGCCGAGCACGGAATCGACCCAGCATGATCCTGCGAGTGCCCTAGTAGCAAGCAAATATACTAGCCCTCCCCCGTCGAATCAGAAATCTCTGCCTAGCCAAAACGTGCTGCTAGCTATCGCAATCGTATATGTCAGGGGCCGTTTTGGATCGCTTATTCCATGTCGTGCCATTTTAGATTCCGGTTCTCAGGTTAACTTTATAACATCGAGACTCGCCAATCAGCTGCAGTTAGTTCCTCACCCGTCTCACGTTCAAATCGCCGGTATTGGAGAGTCTATTCTACCATCCAGCAAGGCTGTTGACATCGTCCTGCAATCTCAAGACGAAAGCTCAGGTTAACTTTATAACATCGAGACTCGCCAATCAGCTGCAGTTAGATCCTCACCCGTCTCACGTTCAAATCGCCGGTATTGGAGAGTCTATTCTACCATCCAGCAAGGCTGTAGACATCGTCCTGCAATCTCAAGACGAAAGCAGTTCCTCTCTGCCTCAATCACAGGAATGCAGCCTAACTACGGCATAGACGCAAAGGATTGACCAATGCCAAATAATCTAATACTAGCTGATCCTAATTTCGCCAAGCCCCAGCGTGCCGATCTGTTGATAGGTGCTGGTTTGTTCTTCGAATTAATGTGCGTTGGACAGATTCGACTGTCAGACCAATTGCCAACATTGCAGATGGATAGTGTCAGGAAGTATTAAAAACTCTGAGAAAGCCCGTGCGGCGATAGCAGCCGTTGAAGATCCCCCTGTCATCTCCGCTTGCGAGACTAATTTGTGCGATATTGTAAGGCGGTTTTGGGAAGTCGATGGAGATTATTCGCAATCATCAATTTCGGGGGAAGATGTTCATTGCGAACAGCATTTCGTCACAAACTGCATTCGCCTAGATTCCGGAGCTTACTCCGTGCGTTTGCCAACCAAATTCAGTCTAGAGGAATTAGGAGAATCGCCTGCTTCGCGGCAGTCAGACCTACCGCAGTACTTCTTGCCTCACCATTGCGTCCACAAGCAGGATAGTACAACCACCAAATTACGCGTAGTGTTCGATGGATCTGCCAAAACAGAGTCTGGAGTATCACTGAATGATGCGCTAATGGCTGGACCCACCATCCGTTTCCGTTTTTATACCCGATACTCAAAATAAGTATTGGGGTATATTAGATTTGTGGTAAAAGTGGATTTGTGTAACGTCCAGAAGGAATCGTTTCCGACCCCATAAAGTATATATATTCTTGATCAGCATCAATAGCCGAGTCGATTGAGCCATGTCTGTCCGTCCCCTTCAACGCCTAATGCTTAAAGACTATAAGAGCTAAAGCAACGATGTTTTGGATCCAAACTTCTGTGATACGTCACTGCTACAAAAATATTTCAAAACATCGCCCCGCCCACTTCCGCCCAATATTGCAGATTCGAGAAAACTAAAAACGCAGAATCATAGATGTAGGGATCCTTGGTGGGCTCCCTACAAGTGAGTAAGAATCCGCTCCAGAAACTCCATCAAATATACGCCACACGTCGTTGTATTATATTTATTTTAATAAATGGTTACAAATAGGTTTCTTAGCATAGTTCTTTTCGCACGTCTGCTCGCTTCTGCAGTCGAACTCTTACTCCCTATCGATATATCTTCCTCTACCCTTGACTATCCCTAGCGATAGATCGATACTCATTAAAGGGCTGCCAACCCTACATCGATAATGACCATATCTATAAGATTGCTGAATCTGGATCAGATCAGATCATTTTTATAGCCAAAAGGAACAAATCAATTTGCAGTGGCTACGCAGCGCCCGACGTCACGCTCAGACTGATTTGCTGTCTCTCTCGCACGCAATCTTTGTCGTGTCGTTTAATATTAGCGGCGTCTGCCGGAGGAGAGCCATACTGACTTAGTATCGGGTATAACTGTAAAGTTGCGGTGTCCGCAGCAACTCACAACGTTCCCCCTCGTTTTAAAGTCGCCTTGTGTGTAGATATCTGCAAAATGTACCGCTGTGTACGCGTTTCCCATCCCGATACGCACGTGCAGTGCATCCTATGGCGCAATGACCCGAAGGAGGAGATTCAGGTGTTCAAGTTGGAGACAGTTAGTTACGGAACCAAACCTGCCGCTTTCTTAGCTATTCGAGCTATGCATCAATTGGCAAATGACGAAGAGTTGCGTTTTCCGCTTGACGCTGATATTGTTCGAAGAGATTTCTATGTCGATGATCTCATATCTGGAAGGGACAGCATTGATTCTGTCATCAAGATTCGTTAGCAGGTAAAGGAGCTACTTTTGAAAGGATGTTTTCCCATACGTAAATGGTGTTCCAATGAACCCGCTGCTTTGGAAGGCGTATCGGAGGCGGATCGCGAAAATCGCGGACAATCTTCTCACGTCGGAACCGCTGCAGGCCCAATATCGAAGCGTTCGGTCCTGTCTACACTAGCTAGGTTCTACGATCCTCTAGGGCTCATCTCTACCATCATCACAAAAGCTAAAATATTTATGCAGTCGCTATGGAACGAAAGCCTAAAGTTGAATTGGGATGAAAGCCTGCCCCAGGATCTACATACGACTTGGATTAAGCTGACTTCGCAGTTGTCAATGGTTGAAAACTTTAAGTTTCCACGTTACATGCTTCGGCAGCAAGCCAGATTAGAACTGCACGCGTTTTGTGATGCGAGCCAAACAGCATATGGCGCCTGTGTATACATGCGTTCGGAAGCTCTTGGCATTGTGCAAAGTCATCTCTTATGCTCTAAATCCAGAGTCGCGTCCTTGAAAAGTATGACTATCCCCAAGCTTGAGCTATCCGTTGCCCTCGTATTAGCCGAACTAGTGTCCACCATAGTTAAGGGACTATCAGCTCCATGCCAAATACATTGCTGGTCGGATTCGTCCATAGCCCTTGCCTGGATTCGAGAATCACCATTGAATTTTAATATATTTGTTTCTAATCGAGTTCAGCGGATTCAGGAGCTCACCGCTGGAATGACTTGGCATCACGTGCCCACAAAGTTGAATCCTGCCGACATCATATCACGTGGATCCACGCCCGCTGAACAAATGGATAGCAGCCTTTGGATCTCTGGACCACCATTCTTGCGTCTTGAGAGCTCAGAGTGGGCTGTCGGCTTGCAATTGCCGACCGATGTACCAGAACGTCGTCATGCAGCATTGGTTGTTTCAAACGAAAGGGATGTATCGTACGATTGCAAATTTCAAAACTCATTCGGATCCATGCAGCGCGTCTTTACATATATCGATTCTACATTCTCAAGGACAAAGGAATAGCACGGTCGAAGGGTCAACTTACCGTAATCGACATCAAAAATGGTACACATTTCCTCATAAGGGCAATACAGCAGCAACAATTTTCGGAAGAGATAAGGGCCCTCGCCAGCAAACAGGCCCTACCGCCAAAAAGCACGATGGCCTCACTGAATCCATTTCTGGATAGCTTTGGATTGCTGAGGGAGGATGCCGAATTGGACTAAGGGACATCCTGTCACTGTCTCTATTATTATCTTCTTTCACGAAAGGTTTCTCCACGCAGGAGCTCAAGGATTACTCGGACTGCTTCGGAAAAAATTCTGGCCTATTGGTGGACGCAAATATGTTGCGGGAATGTGTTAGATGCTTTCGTTTGAAGCCAGTACTGAGGAAACATATCATGGGAAACGTGCTTGCGGATCGCGTAAGGACTAATCCAGCATTCCACACAACGGGCGTTGAATTTTGCGGACCCTTTTATCACAAGTCGGAAGTCAGAAGCAGGCCTCCTATCAAATGTTACATCGCTGTCTTCGTATGCTTTAGCACCAAAGCAACTCATTTGGAAGTCGTTCGGGATCTATCTACAGAATCCTTTCTGGCAGCATTAAGGCGTTTTATAAGTCTATGTTCCAAGCCTCGAATCATCTGGTCAGACAACGCTACAAATTTTGTAGGAGTAAAAAATGAGCTTTTGGAGCTTCGGAAAATGTTCCTCAGCGATCCTCATACGTCGGCTGTGTCACATCTCTGCGTTTCTAGTGGAATCGATTGGAAATTCATCCCTCCTCGCTCACCTCATTTTGGGGGTTTGTGGGAGGCGGCTGTTAAAGCAGCTAAATATCATTTTCATCGCATCGTCGGGACCTACATTTTTACTCTTGATGAAATTCAGACCTTGGCCTGTGAAATCTCTGCTTTGTTAAATTCCCGTCCGCTTTATGCAATTACAGAAAGTCCCGATGATCTAGATGTGCTCACGCCAAACCACTTTCTCAATGGAGCCCCGAAAGCTGCATTCGACGAGCCAGATGTGACGCATCTCCGGGTCAACCTACTTAGTCGATGGCAGCGGCTGTGTCAAATGAAGCAGGCGTTTTGGAGAAAATGGAGCACGGCGTATCTTTCGATTCTTCAGGAGCGGAGCAAGTGGCGGTCATCGTCTCCAAACATCAAGCTAGGGGCGCTCGTCATGATCAAGGAGGAAACGCTGCCACCATTAAGGTGGCCGCTTGGCCGCATTGAGAGCGTCATCCCAGGAAAAGATGGAACCATCAGAGTAGCTGTCATCCGCACTCAAAGAGGCCTTTTCAAGAGGGCCGTTGGAAAAATAGCAGTTCTGCCCCTTCAGGATGGATCTGTTGAAAGCCTTTGCCTTCCAACGGGGGGTGAATGTTCGGAGCAGAACCCAGCCGATTAGCTGCTTGCCAAATAGCATCTAATTCTTGGCCCTCAGCCGCTTATTTTGTTTGTTACTTATGTCTATGTCACTCATTTCTTTGTTAAAGCTTTGCTCGTGCTTGCTCTGCTAACGCTCTCTGCCAGCTCGCTCTTCGCTATCTCCGCTTTGCGTCTGCCTGCCGACGTCAATCAGTTTGGTGCTCCGAGGAGGATGGGAGTATCGCTGGGGCTGCTGGTGGCTGCTACTGATGCTTACCTCTCCACTGGCCTGAGCCGAACTGATGCTGATCGCTCTGGCGGAGCCCCTTTTATTTCTGAAACGCAGCTGATCCGTACGGCATGTTCCTAGCGCGTTGTGCTGATCGGCGGATTTCGTGCTGGTGTATCCCTAACGCGTTTATGCGGATCGGCTGATAGTGTGCCCATTGGTGTTTGGGGTATGGTCACACTTGGGCTGGTCAGCTGTGGTTGGTTTTATATTTCTTTCGGTTTTTTCTTATAGTTTGTTCTTTTTCTGTTTATTTCTTTTCTCCTTATAGGGCAGGTCTTCATGTATTGTCTCTTATGTTCTACTTATTCTACTAATTCTTATAGTTTAGCCTTCATGGCTTGTCTTGGTGCTTCTAGTATAATTAGTCTTTAGGGTTTCTTCTCGGTGTTTCTAACGTTTTGTTGTGGTGTTTGTGACGCCGGCGCTTGGTCTTCCTGGCGCTGGGCGTCACAACCTTTCCGTCTATTACGACCATAGTGGTTTTGAAAAATAAATATTTCTTTCTGCTCTTGTGGTGTACGTATCTACTCTCCGAATCCAGCCAAGGTTGTAGCCATCCGCCCCACACTGTCGCATCCGATTTGGATGTTTTCTCTTTCTGCGTGTGAGCGCCGAATATGCCAACAGGTCACGAGGACAGCAAACAACTTCTGTCGGTGACATCTCCAAGTGTCAAAAGGCCACGCAGCTCTTCCGCCCCAGAAACGCCCACCTCGGTGACTCGCATTGTGAAGTCCCCAGGTACTCCGGGGCCCACCACAAGCTCCGCTGGTTCGAAGACCAAATCGGTCCTGTTCCCGTCACCGGTCACACTTAAGGTGCCAGCGCGTACGCAAAGCAGTCCAAGCCATTCTCGACCCTCCCACACAATGGCTCAATCCGCCGCCACTGCCGCAATGGCTAAATTCGAAGCAGCCTCACGCAAGCTTATGCATTTCGGAGAGCGAATAAACCTTCGGAATCCCCGCACTACATCCGCCTCGCTTGCCACGGTACGCCGTGACCAAATACGAACCATGTGGGCCGAGGTTGAGGCAGAGCATAAGAACTGTTTCGCATTTCTGGCTGAAGAGGGTCCGCATGCTGAAGCTGACCTTCAATCCAAATTCGATGACTGCTTTACAGTGTACAGTGCGTTGCTGATCTCACTGATCAGCTCCAACAACCAGCAGTCCGTCCTTCCGCACAGCCAGATTTCCACGGCGGCTGCAGTCTTTGAGCATTAGGCGCTGAAGGGGACGGACAGACGGACGGACGGACAGACAGACATGGCTCAATCGACTCGGCTATTGATGCTGATCAAGAATATATATACTTTATGGGGTCGGAAACGATTCCTTCTGGACGTTACACACATCCACTTTTACCACAAATCTAATATACCCCAATACTCATTTTGAGTATCGGGTATAAAAATATATTGAAGAAGAAAAAGAAATGAAAAGTGATTCAGTAAAGGTAGAAGGAAGTTTATATAGCTTGGGATCAAAAAATCCTGAGCACGCCGACGAAGAATTATCCGTCAATAGTTTGGGATTCAAATATCCTGAACCCGCCGTCGTTGAATTATCCGACATCCAAAGTTTTAATAGTTTGGGATTAAAATATCCTGAGCACGCCGTCGTTGAATTATCCGACACTAAAAGTTCGAATAGTTTGGGATTAAAGAATCCTGAACACGCCGTCGTTGAATTATCCGACAATGAACAATTTAAAAGTTTGGGATGCAAAAATCCTGAACGCGCCGTCGTAGAAATATCCGACATTCAAAATTATGCAAATTCTGAATTGAAAAAAATGAAATTGTATAACACAATAACCTACAAAGAGGACAATTTAGAAAATCTCAGAGAGAAAATGGTATCTATCATCGAAGAAGACCATGCCAATATAAATTTACAGTTACCGTTCAGAACGGATATAAAAGGAGAGATTAACACTGAACACGATAGACCGGTATATGGCAAGCAGTATCCATACGCTTATTCGGTTAACGATTTCGTTAATAACGAAATAAGTAAAATGTTAGATGAAGGTATAATCAGACCTAGTAAAAGCCCATATAATTCACCGGTAATAGTAGTACCAAAGAAGGGAGTAAATGAGGACGGAACTCCTAAACATAGATTAGTAATAGACTTTAAGAAACCCTATGCAAGATCCTTCAGTAATCCTTGCCAATTTAGGTAAAGCGAAATATTTCTCGGCCATAGATTTAGAGTCAGGTTTCTATCAGAGTTTAATGAGGGAATCAGATATTGAAAAAACATCTTTTTCCATAAATAACGGCAAATATGAATTTCTAAGAATGCCTATGGGATTGACGAACGCTCCCAGAATTTTCCAAAGGGCAATGGACGATATACTTAGAGAACAAGTTGGGAAAACTTGTCACGTTTATATGGACGATATAATAATATTTTCAAAAACTATAGAACAACATTATAAAGATCTAATTCATATAATACAGATATAGCAAAACGCTAACATGAAAATTTCCCTAGAAAAGTCTAAATTCTTTCAATTGGAAACCAAATTTCTGGGATACATTGTTTCCCAAAATATCATTAAAACAGATCCAGACAAAATCTCCACAATACAAAACTATCCAATTCCTAAAAATATCAGAGAGCTACGTAGCTTCTTAGGACTAACAGGGTATTACAGAAAATTTGTCCGAAATTATGCCACAATTGCCAAACCATTAACAAAATATCTGAGTGGAGTAAATGGGAAAGTTTCACGAAGGGCATCCAAGAAAACATTAATACAGCTGGATGAACCAGCAATTGGAGCATTTAATAATTTAAAGGACAGTTTAATAGCACATATTGAATTAGTACAACCAGATTACAATAAAAAATTCACATTAACCACAGATGCAGCGGACATAGCAATAGTTGCAGTTTAGTCGCAAGATGGGAATCCCATAACATTTATTTCTAAAACTTTAAGTGAAACCGAGCAATTATATGCTACTAATAAAATGGAATTATTAGCTATTGTATGGGCATTAAAAAATTTGCGAAATTATTTATACGGAGGGAGTGGAATTGAAATACATACAGATCACCAACCTTTGTCCTTTGCAATGTCGCAAAAAAATCCAAATGTTGAAATGAAACGTTGGTATTACTTCATAGAAAGTTTCACACCAAAAATCATTTATAAGCCAGGCTCAACTAACGTAGTAGCGGACGCTTTATCTCGGATTAAAATAAATCATATGACAGATAGTGATGTCGACCAGACAGAATCAGAATCAGACATAAATACTCAGCATTCAGCAGAGAGTAGTTTTGAAAACGTCATTCAAGAGACTAGTAAGCCTCTAAACCAATTTAAACAGCAGCTACTATTAGCGCAAGGGAGATTCACAGTTCATGAGTTAGTAAGAGTTTATGAAAATACCCGACATATTATTGAATTTGATACGGTTGACAATCTGCTAATCATTTTAAAAGAATTTATTCAGCCTCACTTAACCACAGAATACACTGCACTTTAGAAGATTTATACCTTATCCAAAATAAGCTAAAGGAAAACTTCATAAATAAATTTCTCTTCACGAGAAAGTTGCTCCAAGATGTAGTAAATTCAGAAGATAAAGCTATAATTATAGAAGAAACACATTGCAGAGCCCATAGAGGACTAGACGAAAATTACAAACAAATAACTAAGCTGTATTATTGGCCAAACCTGCACAAAAAATTAAAAGAATATATAAAAAATTGTGAGATCTGTAACAAAAACAAATATCACAGACACCCTGTAAAAATTCCAATTGGGAAAGCTCCCATTCCAGCAAAAGAAGGAGATCAATTCCACTTAGACATATACTATGCCCAAAACCTAACATTCATAACTTGTATAGATTCTTATTCCAAATACTTGGTGGTCAAGGAAATTCAAAGTAAATTAAACATTGAAAATAAGGTCATGGAAATTTTGCAACACTTTCCGTTAGCAACATCATTAATGACTGACAACGAACCAAGCTTTACTTCAGCACAATTTAGATCATTCATACAAATAAGTAACTTAACTATTTATTATGCTGATCCCAGACACAGCACCACAAATGGTCAGGTAGAAAGGGTACATTCCACACTAACAGAAATAGCGCGGTGCATCAAGAATGAACTAAATCTAACAGATTATTCAGAAATAATAATAAGGGCGGCACTGAAATATAACCTGACGATGCATTCAACGACCAATCAAATGCCATATGACATATTGTATAACAAAATAGAACACAAACATAATCCAATGTTACTTAAGGAAGCTCAGACCAAAATGCTTAAGCTACATAACAAAGATAGAAGAGAAAAAGATTATAAAATAGGAGAAGTAGTTTATGAAAAGAAATTCGGGGAAAGAAATAAACTTCAATCCCGATACAAAAAGCAGGTAGTTAAGGAAAATCGACCGAATAAAATTATAATCAACAATAGAAGCAGAATTATACATAAAGATAACATCAAATATTAAATATTTTTTCCAGAAAATGTATGCGAATATACTAATACTGACTTTTGTTATATTGCCGACTTCGGAAGTAATTGACTATACGCATAGTGACTTTCTATTGCTCAAAGACGACAGAGACGTTTACACTTATGAAACATACGCTGAACTTTTACTAATATGAACATATTACTAATTTGAGTTTTTATAGAGAGATAATTGATAAAGAATCCAAATATGTCAACAAATCAATTAATTCAGACGATGAGTGGGAAATGTCAATGGACTTAAGTCTATTAAAATTAATGATTTCAGAATTAGTTCCAAAACGGAATGAAAGGGGAATTAATGAATTAGGTACCATTTGGAAATGGATAGCAGGCAGCCCTGATCATGACGACTTTTTGAAAATACAAAATAAAGTAAATGAATTAACTGAAAATAATAATAATCAATTTGTAATAAATTCCAAATTTTTCAAAGAAATTGAATTGCTATCAAATTCATTAAAAAATGTCATCTTCAATGAAGAAACGATACTGAGAAAGCATCGTTTAAAATTAATAACTTTTGACCTACTAAATTTAGTTGATACCATAACCCTCTTAAAAGTAAACATTTTCAATACAAAAATTTTAAATAAAAACGAAATAGAGGACATTTATAAGCATGAAAAACATCCTGTTGAACTGTCTGATCTGCTGGACATAGCAACGGTTAAAATAATTCGAAATGCAGATTTAATAATCATTTACATAAAATATCCTCAAATTAAAGATATTTGCAAGTTTTACCATGCAAGAGCCATCTCACAAAATGATGGAATGTTAGTTATAAGTGAAAAAGTTTGTGAATGTAAGGAGAAATACTATTTAATGAATAATTTTAAAAGTGAAACTTTTAACAATTACGCACAAATAAATTTAAAGAGTACCTGTTTCACCAATTTACTTAATGGCTTTAAAGGCAACTGCACTAAAAAAAGGGGAAAAAACAAAGAAATAGACATCATTCAGGATGGTGCCATATTAGTTTCAGGCAAAAATATCGTAGACAATACTACTTTGTTAGGATCGTATCTGCTTATATTCAACAACACAATTGTAATAAATATTATAACCCACATAAATGATAAGGGTAAAATTCTAAGATATATATCGCATCATAGATATAGCGATTTTGAATTAGTTGATTATATACAATCGAATGATAAGCAATTTTCTTTTGATAATGTTAATATTTTAAATCCCCTTATAACATTAGGTAATACGGCCTTACCATTAATAACATTATTTTTAATCATTTTGATATTGATAATGTTATTTTACTTCGGCTATAAATTAACCAAATTTGTACTTATTAAATCAATAAGAATACCGTCAGAAGAAATAGTGGAAAGCAACATTCAAATACTGTCAGAAGAAATTAGAGCTCTATCAGAACTTCAAAGTGTATCGGGACGAAACATTTAAGAATGGGGGGAGTTAACGTACCCAATTCTATTGAGCTCTTATACGAGCTCCCCTTATATAAACTCCCGGCTTTCTGCAGATCCTGCACTTTAGGCATTTTACAGTTTTCTATTTGGATGACGAAATCCAATACTCGGGATGGCGAAATCAATTGAAATGTTTATAGAAAAACGATTCCCGAAAGGGATCAACGATGCAAAGATCAGAAAGTTCAAGTCAGTCTTGATCCAGCAGCGACACCGCAAAGTCTAGCTAAAAATAAAGATCGCGCAATCCCTTTGCCCGGAATTCCTTTGTGCCCCTCTACTTAAATCTATATCAGTGAAGTTAGAAGTAAAATAAAAACTTTTTAAAAACACAATCCGCTACCGCAGTTATTTAATTTACACACATATATCTTCCCTCGCGCTCTCGCTGCCAACAGCGCTGAGCATATTCACACATATTCATACTAACATATAAGAGATAAGAACACATAGTTCTGCCGCTCCGCTGCCAGTGACGCCGGCAGCGCAGCTCCGCGGCTTTTGGCTTACAAAAGCCCAAAACACAATTGTAAAATTCAGAATATAAAACAGATCGGAGGGTTGACCCCCAAAGATCCAAGAAAAGGATTGTACGTCGTTTACATGGCGACCGTGACAGGACCGATATACGTCCTACGCGATGGATCGATCTAAGGATTGAAAAAAAAATTTCTAAAAAAGTGTTAAAAATAATAAAGACAAAAAATGGTCGACATTAAAAAAACGAGGGGGAACGTTGTGAGTTGCTGCGGACACCGCAACTCTACAGTTATACCCGATACTAAGTCAGTATGGCTTTCCTCCGGCAGACGCCGCTAATATTAAACGACACGACAAAGAGTGCGTGCGAGAGAGACAGAAAATCAGTCTGAGCGTGACGTCACGCGCTGCGTAGCCACTGCAAATCGATTTGTTTCCTTTGGCTATAAAAATGATCTGATCTGATTCAGATTCAGCAATCTGATAGATATGGTCGTTATCTATGATTCTGCGTTTTTAGTTTTCTCAAATCTGCAATATTGTGGATGCAACAGATTTTCGTCCTTTGTGTGGGCGGAAGGGGGTGGGGCGAAATTTTGAGATAAAGGTTTTATAGTGAGATCTAACAGAAGTGCGGATACCAAATTTGGTTACTCTAGCTTTAATAGTCTCTGAGATTTGTGAATATCCCCAGATTTGCATCCTTTGCGGGGGCGGAAGGGGGTGTGGCGAAATTTTGAAACAAACTCGTCTCGGTCCGATATATTAGGAGTGTGGATACCAAATTTGGTTGCTCTAGCTTTTATAGTCTCTGAGATCTAGGCGCTAATGTTTTACTCTAAGCAAAGCCGCCTATGCTACCTGTGTGTTAGAGAGAGACAGGGCGATAAAAAATGAAATTGTTTTCTTGATGCTGGCTATAATAGTAATACGATCCAATTCAGATTCTGCAGTCTAAAAGATATGGTCATTGTGGATGCCACAGATTTTAGCCCTTTGTGGGGGCGGAAGTGGGCGGGGCACAGTTTTGAAATATTCTTGTAGCAGTGACATATCACAGAAGTCTGGATCCAAAACATCGTTGCTCTAGCTCTTATAGTCTTTCATCACTAGGCGCTGAAGGGGACTGACAGACGGACAGACGGACGGACGGACAGACGGACAGACGCACGGACAGACAGACGGACAGACAGACATGGCTCAATCGACTCGGCTATTGATGCTGATCAAGAATATATATACTTTATGGGGTCGGAAACGATTCCTTCTGGACGTTACACACATCCACTTTTACCACAAATCTAATATACCCCAATACTCATTTTGAGTATCGGGTATAAAAAAGACCCCAACCCCCCACCAACAAAGGATCAACTTCGCACTGGTGCGAAGAAACGCAAATGAGCTGCAGAAATGCCATGCCTCATATTGCCAATAATTATAATTATACCCGAATCATAGATAACGACCATATCTATCAGATTGCTGAATCTGAATCAGATCAGATCATTTTTATAGCCAAAGGAAACAAATCGATTTGCAGTGGCTACGCAGCGCGTGACGTCACGCTCAGACTGATTTTCTGTCTCTCTCGCACGCACTCTTTGTCGTGTCGTTTAATATTAGCGGCGTCTGCCGGAGGAGAGCCATACTGACTTAGTATCGGGTATAACTGTAGAGTTGCGGTGTCCGCAGCAACTCACAACGTTCCCCCTCGTTTTCTAACTCGAGTTGAAGCACCCTTAAAGTGCAACTTGAAAATACTAACCTCTATTAGGCTATTACTAAAACCATGTGATCGATGTTGAATTATATAATGAACGAACTCATATTTTGCAATTGGCAAAACCGCCCATGAAACCTGTGTGTTAGAGTGAGACAGAGCGAGAAAGAGTGAAATTATTTTCGTGATTCTGGCTGTAATAATTATACGATCTAGTTCAGATTTTGCACTCTAGAAGATATAGTCATCTTCTACGATTCTGCGTTTTTAGTTTTCTCGTATCGTCGAAATTGTGGATGCCACAGATTTTCGCCCTTTGTGGGGGCGGAAGTGGGCGGGGCAAAGTTTTGAAATATTTGTAGAGCAGTGACATATCACAGAAGTCTGGATCCAAAACATCGTTGCTCTAGCTCTTATAGTCTTTGAGCATTAGGCGCTGAAGGGGACGGACAGACGGACGGACGGGCAGACAGACAGGGCTCAATCGACTCGGCTATTGATGCTGATCAAGAATTAGAGCCCTGCACGAGTACACACTACTTCGTATTAACAGTTAGGAGCCACACTGTGCACAGTATCAAAACATGATTCATGTGTCCTTTTCACACTATCTTTCAATTCATTTTCTTTACTTCATTTGCTGACTCATTGACTCAAGGCATAATTGTCGAGTGACTCCTGTCAAATCGTATGACTCGCACTCACACTGTTACTAAAAACGTTGTGACAGAGAGAGAGTGTATGAGGTGTCTCTCTCGCTCAATTTGTTGTGCATTGTTTTGCTCACTGCAGTGTGGAATGTGTGAGTCATACGAATCGAAAGAAAAGAAAACGTCAAAAAGCTAACGAGAAGGACATTTTCATTTAATTTTTTGTCGGTGCTTGTACTGTTTGCTAATTACTGAAAATGGAAAATTCGATTGTTGGTTCTTTTGATTATGTAAGTTTAGTAGAAAAATGTATGCGTGTGTTTCTATTCGAATATTATATGCACATTTAATTCGCAGTCCTTGTCACCATCTGGCTGCGAATTACCAGGCGATATAAAAGCAAAAATAATGGCTGGCCAATACAAAATTAGCCAAAAACGTGGCAAAAGCAAGGTGTGGGAAGTTTTTGGTCCTGTCGTTGGAGAGGACAGCAATGTTATTCCAAACATCGTGGCATGTCGAAATTGTTTTACGATTTTCAAGTTTACTGGTGCCACGTCCAATTTGGTCCGGCATAAGTGCTATAAGGTTACCAAATCTGAAGAAAACGGTAACGTTTATGAACCTGTCGTAGATGCCGAAACGAAATTATCGGTGACAAAGGTCGTGACGAAGTGGGTCGTTCAAAATTGCCGACCATTTAATATTATCAGCGATTCAGGACTTAAGGACGTTATAACCGTGGCCCTTGATATTGGAAGTCGTTTTGGACCAAACATAAACGTTAGCAACCTGCTACCTCATCCAACAACTGTATCGCGTAATGTCACAGACTTATACAATAAGGAACTTCGAGCTGTCACAGAAGAAATAGCCTTAATGAAAGGTAATGGCTACACTATTACGTCGGACGCATGGACAGACACCTTTTCGCAGAAGTCTTATTTATGTGTAACTTTACACTATATATTTAAAGGAAGCATGAAAAACCGTTTGTTGGAAATGATCTGCATTAACGGTGAATCTGCAACAGGTACGTGTTTATACCCTTACAGAGGGTATAAATTATTTACGAAATGTGAGGCAAATGAGGAAGACAATTGTTCTTTCTTTCTTTTATTTATTTGCAGGCACATTAATTCGTACTAAAGTGGAACAATGTTTGAATTCTTTTGGGCTAGACTTAAACGACGCCATTATTGTAACAGACCGTGGATCAAACATGATATCTGCATGTAAGGAATCAGCTCATATTCATTGTATAAATCATTTGCTGAACAACGTCGTTGAAAAAGCATTCAAAGCAGTTCCTGAATTGCTTCAAATCGAAAAAAAATGCGCAAAACTGGCTAAATATTTCAAGAGGTCCGGACAGAACTTAAAACTCGAGTTGAGTCTTAAGGGTGTATGTCAGACGAGATGGAATACAATTTTTTATACAATGAAATCGATAGAGCACAATTGGCATGACGTCGTTCAAATTTTAAATGAACAAAACGAAATGAATCGTTTAGATGGGTTGAACTATAGCGACATTACCGCAATCACAAATGTACTCTCTAAAATCGAGGAAATTTCGAAATTCCTGGAGGCGGACGAATATCCGACCATGCACTGGGTTATTCCCCGCATTCATGCTCTTCAAAAGTTCATAAAAGACGCTAATTCAGATAAGGATATTGAACAAAAATTGAGCTGGTCCTTGAGCATGCATATCGACTCAGTACTTTTAAAGTACATAACGAAGTACCACAGAATTGCGTTGTTTTTATTCCCTCCAACAAATCAATTGAGACAAGTGGATAGAACCCTCACGATTGAAGAGTGTAAGGAAATGATGCGTTCGTTTCTCACTGATGACAAAGAGAACTTAGACCTGTCGGCGACTTGTTCGAATAAATTCGAAGAGTTTCTAGCTGATTTTATCGAACCGCTTTCAGGACAGTCAGAGGAAGAAGTCTTGACAAGAGAAATAGTAGCGTACTCCAATATAAGAGTACCTATGAAAGACGAATTCAATGTTTTGCACTGGTGGAACGAAAACAAATTCCAGTTCCCAACATTGTACAAATTAAGCTGCAAGATATTTGCAACACCAGCATCGTCAGCGTCCTCCGAAAGAGTGTTCTCGTTAGCCAGGAACTTAATTTGTGAAAAACGAAGCTCCATATCAGGCAGCGACGACATGGTTAACAAAATTATGTTTTTAAATATAAATTTAAAAAAATATGAAATGTAATCTAAAACCAATTAAACAAAATTATTTTTCTTAGCAACATATTTTCACATTAAATATGGTTTTAACACAGTGTTCACAATGCTCAGAGTGTGCACAGTGTGCATAGTGTTCACAGTGCACAGTTCAACAATATCGACTGTTGCTTGTAGAATGACAGTAGCAGCGTAGCCTTTCTGCTTTTGCTGTGATGTGTATCTAAATCATTTGCTGGGAATCGCACTCACACTGGCTTTTTTTGACAGTTCAACTGAATCATGACTCTAGCTCATACATGAGAATGTTGTCAATGTGTTTTTGTAGACAGTGTGAAATATTGATAGTGTTCGAGTAGCACACGATTCAGTTAAGTCAGATGGGATAATTTTTGACTCATGCCCTGCATGAGTGCACAGTATTACAAAAATTATCCCATCTGAGCATTGTGAACACTGTGTTAAAACCATATTTAATGTGAAAATATGTTGCTAAGAAAAATAATTTTGTTTAATTGGTTTTAGATTACATTTCATATTTTTTTAAATTTATATTTAAAAACATAATTTTGTTAACCATGTCGTCGCTGCCTGATATGGAGCTTCGTTTTTCACAAATTAAGTTCCTGGCTAACGAGAACACTCTTTCGGAGGACGCTGACGATGCTGGTGTTGCAAATATCTTGCAGCTTAATTTGTACAATGTTGGGAACTGGAATTTGTTTTCGTTCCACCAGTGCAAAACATTGAATTCGTCTTTCATAGGTACTCTTATATTGGAGTACGCTACTATTTCTCTTGTCAAGACTTCTTCCTCTGACTGTCCTGAAAGCGGTTCGATAAAATCAGCTAGAAACTCTTCGAATTTATTCGAACAAGTCGCCGACAGGTCTAAGTTCTCTTTGTCATCAGTGAGAAACGAACGCATCATTTCCTTACACTCTTCAATCGTGAGGGTTCTATCCACTTGTCTCAATTGATTTGTTGGAGGGAATAAAAACAACGCAATTCTGTGGTACTTCGTTATGTACTTTAAAAGTACTGAGTCGATATGCATGCTCAAGGACCAGCTCAATTTTTGTTCAATATCCTTATCTGAATTAGCGTCTTTTATGAACTTTTGAAGAGCATGAATGCGGGGAATAACCCAGTGCATGGTCGGATATTCGTCCGCCTCCAGGAATTTCGAAATTTCCTCGATTTTAGAGAGTACATTTGTGATTGCGGTAATGTCGCTATAGTTCAACCCATCTAAACGATTCATTTCGTTTTGTTCATTTAAAATTTGAACGACGTCATGCCAATTGTGCTCTATCGATTTCATTGTATAAAAAATTGTATTCCATCTCGTCTGACATACACCCTTAAGACTCAACTCGAGTTTTAAGTTCTGTCCGGACCTCTTGAAATATTTAGCCAGTTTTGCGCATTTTTTTCGATTTGAAGCAATTCAGGAACTGCTTTGAATGCTTTTTCAACGACGTTGTTCAGCAAATGATTTATACAATGAATATGAGCTGATTCCTTACATGCAGATATCATGTTTGATCCACGGTCTGTTACAATAATGGCGTCGTTTAAGTCTAGCCCAAAAGAATTCAAACATTGTTCCACTTTAGTACGAATTAATGTGCCTGCAAATAAATAAAAGAAAGAAAGAACAATTGTCTTCCTCATTTGCCTCACATTTCGTAAATAATTTATACCCTCTGTAAGGGTATAAACACGTACCTGTTGCAGATTCACCGTTAATGCAGATCATTTCCAACAAACGGTTTTTCATGCTTCCTTTAAATATATAGTGTAAAGTTACACATAAATAAGACTTCTGCGAAAAGGTGTCTGTCCATGCGTCCGACGTAATAGTGTAGCCATTACCTTTCATTAAGGCTATTTCTTCTGTGACAGCTCGAAGTTCCTTATTGTATAAGTCTGTGACATTACGCGATACAGTTGTTGGATGAGGTAGCAGGTTGCTAACGTTTATGTTTGGTCCAAAACGACTTCCAATATCAAGGGCCACGGTTATAACGTCCTTAAGTCCTGAATCGCTGATAATATTAAATGGTCGGCAATTTTGAACGACCCACTTCGTCACGACCTTTGTCACCGATAATTTCGTTTCGGCATCTACGACAGGTTCATAAACGTTACCGTTTTCTTCAGATTTGGTAACCTTATAGCACTTATGCCGGACCAAATTGGACGTGGCACCAGTAAACTTGAAAATCGTAAAACAATTTCGACATGCCACGATGTTTGGAATAACATTGCTGTCCTCTCCAACGACAGGACCAAAAACTTCCCACACCTTGCTTTTGCCACGTTTTTGGCTAATTTTGTATTGGCCAGCCACTATTTTTGCTTTTATATCGCCTGGTAATTCGCAGCCAGATGGTGACAAGGACTGCGAATTAAATGTGCATATAATATTCGAATAGAAACACACGCATAAATTTTTCTACTAAACTTACATAATCAAAAGAACCAACAATCGAATTTTCCATTTTCAGTAATTAGCAAACAGTACAAGCACCGACAAAAAATTAAATGAAAATGTCCTTCTCGTTAGCTTTTTGACGTTTTCTTTTCTTTCGATTCGTTTGACTCACACATTCCACACTGCAGTGAGCAAAACAATGCACAACAAATTGAGCGAGAGAGACACCTCATACACTCTCTCTCTGTCACAACGTTTTTAGTAACAGTGTGAGTGCGAGTCATACGATTTGACAGGAGTCACTCGACAATTATGCCTTGAGTCAATGAGTCAGCAAATGAAGTAAAGAAAATGAATTGAAAGATAGTGTGAAAAGGATACATGAATCATGTTCTGATACTGTGCACAGTGTGGCTCCTAACTGTTAATACGAATTAGTGTGTACTCGTGCAGGGCTCTAACACACACACACACACACACACATTAACAAAGACTTTAAATTCACACGTGTTGGTCCTCGAAAACGGGGGATTTATAGACTGGAATATCCGTATTTCCTCGTTTTTTTCTATAAACAAACTAATTTTATTTTTAGGCAGCAAAGAATCCGCTCCTGGGGCATCTTGTCATCAGCGTAAGTTAGGATTTCCAAGTGGACCAAAAGACGCTTCAGGTGCCCACTGAGCCAGAGCTGGGATTGGAGTACCTTGAATTGGTCGAAGGTGCTCCTGAACATGCAGAAAAATCATAAAAATCGACGAAATCTTCGTCGAATTTACGCTTACCCACGCCGTCATCTTTCTACACCTCTGATATCCCAGAGTCTAAAAGACCCGACACGTGCTCTTTTTCCTGCGTCCGCTTCTGTGTTGGCTTCTGCGTGGTAATTTATTAGCAGGGAGACATTTATTGCAGTTAATTGAGTTTTCCGTAAAAGTTTCAACTGAAAAATAAGTAAAATAAATGACATTTCATGTGCCTCCGAGTAGGACGTGGAACGCAATTTGTATGGCGTACCGATGCGTCCCTTTGACCCCAACTTCCACGACCTGGATGCCGACTTTCGTTTTACCTTAACTTTGATGTCTATTTTTTTCAGAAATGGTTGAACAGTTGAAGTTTTCGCAAGCGTTTATGGTTATACGGCAATCGTCGTATACGTTGAAAGCGGTATCCAAAGGACACACATCTCTGGGCATGGCCGCATCAGATGGCGTCGTCATTGGCACAACAACGCGACAGACTTCGGAACTAATGGAAGCGCGGCATGGCGCACGTTGCCCCAACAACGCGCTAGGCACATGCCGTACGGATCAGCTGCTTTTCGGAAATAAAAGGGGCTCCGACAGAGCGATCATTATCAGTTCGGCTCCGGCCAGTGGAGAGGTAAGCATCAGTAGCAGCCACCAACAGCCCCTGCGATCCTCCCATCCCTCTCGGAGCGAATTAAACCTCCGCATCCTTCGGGGCGCATTCGACCTCCATAACATTTCTTCTCCTCGGAGCGCTTTAGACCTCCGCAACATTTCTTCTCCTCGGAGCGCATTCGACCTCCGCAAAATTTATTCTCCTCGGAGTGCATTCAACTTTCGCAACCTTTATTCTCCGCGGAGCGCATTAGACCTCAGCAACCTTTATTCTCCTCGGAGCGCATTCGACCGCCGCAACATTTCTTTTCATCGGAGCGCATTAGACCTCCGCAACATTTATTCTCCTCGGAGCGTCGTCACCTCCGCAACATTTATTCTCCTCGGAGCGCATTAAATCTCCGCAACATTGACCGACACCGACCGGACGGCCACCACGACCCGCACGCAACCAACGGCCAAGTGCGGCCACCCCGAAGGACGACCCCTGCAGCCGACCCCCCGGCAGGAAGAGACAGAGGAAAAACCCGCGCACCTACCAAACATTATACCTTTTAAGAACAATAAAAATAACTCTATGTCTTTTTTACCGCTCAAGCCCCGCCTTTTTCTTGAACCACGAGAATTTCTTTCAGCTACCACACCCAGAGATCAAACAAATTTCTCTGGAACCCGGTGCGATGAGCATACCCCGCCCGAAGCGCCATCACAACGTTGCGCTTAATAATTCAGTCTTGGTCCTGAGTGTTACAACCCGAATTGCACCATCAGCTCCTGGGTGTAACTTTGCAACTCTTCCCAGCAGTATCAATAAGGACCAGTGTACCAAGTTGAATATTTGTCCGCTTTTGCAGCAACGCCAAATATCCCGACGACCAGCGGAGCCATTAGAATGCGTTTCCAATGGTTGCTCATGGACAGTTTCAACAGTGCATTGTCTACTGGTTCTACTTACGCGTTCAGGGGTCGGCCAACCAAATGACTGGGAGTTAACGCCTCGAAGTCATTCGGGTCCGATGACAAGGGATGCAGAGATCTAGAATTCATCACCGCTTCTATTTGTGTGATGGCAGCCGCCAGATCTTCGTAGTTTAGTGCTGTGCTCTTGGTGCATTTCACAGGCAGCTGTTTATCCACCTTCACGGCGCTCTCCCATAATCCTACAAAGTGAGGGGAGCGTGGGGGGATGATGTGAAACCTGACTCCTCACTGGCTGCATTCGTCGTCAATGAGCTTCTGACTTGGCGAGTCGAAAGCTCTGTTGAGCTCTCGTGACGCACCTAATAAATTGGTGGCGTTGTCGCAATATAGGTCCGTTTATAACCGTCCGTTTATATATAACCGTTTTAGCGCCGCGATGAACGCATTTGAGCATAAGTCCGACACGATCTCTATATGGCAGGCCTTTGTTGCAAAGCATACAACTATGCACAGATACACCTTTACTGGGCGTTTTCCTCGCATGTGAAAGGGCGAAGGGGTAGATATAGCCTCGCACTCGGCTAGCTGGCGGCGCACCAATCAGCTGTGTTGAAGCAAGCGGCCGACGAAGAAAGCATGGTATGCAGCCACGGATCACCCTTAGGGCAAGTTTCCTGCAATTGATTACCCAATATCTCAGTCGCAAAAAGGCGCATTGCGATTGTGCCCCGGTGTAAATTCTTTCGATGTGTGAGTTCAGCAAGCGCCTCTACCACTTTATTGTTGGTCGGCATTAAGATGGGATGACTTGTGTCAAATGGAAATTCGGCATTGGACAACCTTTCGCCGACTCGAATAATAGTTATTCCCTATTCCTCTTGTAAAAACGGGCTTAAACTCTGTATTCTCGCTAATTTTATCACCTTTCCCTCTTTAAGCTTAATGAATTCCTCGTGCAAGCTCAACTGATGCACATTATACACAATATTGCGCAATCCATCCTCCATTTCCGCTGCAGTAATCTTGCCTCTTTCATTTGAGTTCGATCTTAACGATATTCTACGCCAGCGAAAAATATAGCTAAAAACTAGCTGCAATTTGAGGAAATCATTTGCAAATTTGCATCTCCCCACGACATCTAACTTCTCATTACTTTCTACATTACCAACTGTCAGCGAGAACTTACATTTTCTCTCCTCCGGCACTGTTTGTATTTCCTCACTCCAATTAAATTTGGTCGTCATCTGCTGCGTCCATTAAAAGTTCTGGACCGTTCCACCACATAGTTGACTTGCTCAATTCAGTTACCAATAATCCCCTAGATACAATATCTAGTTTGATATCGGGTTTGATTTTGTGTCGACCTTAAACCAATCCTGTACAAGTGTGAGCTCTTGTATTTGAGCCACCCTGTTGGCAACGAAGGTGGTCCATCGTCTAGCATGTGATGACAGCCAATTTAACACAATTGTGGAATCCGCGAAATAGTTAACCTACTCTACTGGCCATTAGCTTGGCCACTAACAATGCGTGGCAATGATGTTACCCTAACTGGGGCTATTTTGGACTTGGCTTTACCAGTCGCACCGAAATGCATCCCCCTTCAGTTCTTCTCTACATCTAAGCCATTGAGTTGCGTAGCTTGCTGGTAACTCCTCGTCCCAATCCTGCTCTAGAAGCCAAAGTTCCTGAACAAAGATCTTGCCTGAACAAGATCAGCAAGGGACTGAAGAACCCTAATGGATCAAACACCTGAGCCAATTCGGGCAGCACTGATTGGAGACCTTTATGTTAAAGCAGAATTGGAATTTGTCCTCTAGACTCGACCAATATATACCCAAAGTTTTAGCTGCGTCCTGTCCTCTGTTTTTATCATCAGGGGCTCTAGGCTGGTGTTGCCGTCCATTCCTTGATAATTGCTGCGCCATTTGTGCAGCTCGAACTTTCCTAGCCCTAATAATTCGGTCACTTGTTCTTTCAACTTTGTCAGTTCCTCTTCTGATTCGGCGCCACACAGCACATCATCCTTATAGAAACTTCGCTTCACTGCCTCTCTAGCTAACGGACATTTTTCCGGGTACCTATCGACCAAGTGATAGCGGCAATGTACTGCCAGGAACGGCGCAGAATTTGTTCCGTAAGTGACCGTGTTTAGGCGCAGCACCTGGATAGGATCCGAAACGTTGCATCGCCATAGAATGCATTGATAGTTTCTATGTGGTTGCGCAACCAATATTTGACGGTACATTTTCTTTATGTCGGCCCTAAGGGCGTATCTATAGAAACGGATCCTGGTCAATGTCTCGAATAGATCAGGCTGCAACGTTGGACCAACCAAGGTTGCGTCGTTCAGTGACTTGCTGTTGCTAGATCTACATGAGGCATCAAATACGACTCGTAATTTGGTCGTCAAACTCTCAGGGCGAATAACCGGATGATGTGGCATCTTGTCCGGCGGGCTCTATTGCCTCTAAATGCCCTAACTGGCGATATTCTTCAATAAATTTAACATATTGTTCCTTCAGCGCTTGACTACGATTTAATCTCTTCTCTAAATTCAAGAACCTGGTAAGTGCAATTTGATAAGTTTCGCCTAACTCAATTTTAGGATTCTTAAAGGGCAGAGCTACCACTAAATGTCCTGAGGACTCCTGCTTAACATGCGTCACGAAAAAATCTTCGCACTGTTTTTCTTCCTCAGTGAACTTATCTACTGTTTCAGGGACTTCATCACACTTCCAAAACCTTTCTACGAGCTCTTGCAGCTGATTATTTTTCGACACCTTTTGTTCAATGTCAGTTGCTAACAGTGCAACTTCAGAAGATTTTGTGGATTCACCTACGACGACCCAGCCTAACAGAGACTTTTGAAGCCTTGGCAGGTGTGCTCATAGTTTTATTTTCCCTGCTACAATTAGCTTGAAAAACAATGTGACTCCAACTAGCATGTCAATATCACCCGGACTAAAATGTAGGGTCAGCCAGCGTAACTCCCTTGGTTGGAACCCACTCCGGACAAATTCCTGAGCATGTTGGGTTATACTGAGTTATTTCCTTCAGCACACAGAAGTCCTCGGTAGTCATATATCTCGTGACTCTAGATTTAAAAGTCGCTTGCACCTCTTGAGACTATCCTAGTCGTCAGAAAATTTAATTGACTACCGGAATCTAACAAGAACCTGCAATTGCGATATCCTCCGTCTATAGCTTTGATTTGAACTACAGCGGTCGCAAGAAAGTTGGTGGATGATCTAGACAATAGGGAGCAAATCCTGCAAATCCTACATCGCGGACCATTACAGTATAGTACAGTTGTATGTCGCTTTCTAAAACAAATCAGGCACAGCGAATGCTTCTTCACCTCATAGTAACTTTGTACTAGTAATAGTTCTTTAAACCTTTGACACCCTTTCACTCCATGGGTCCCAGGACATTGCTGCCTATTGTTGCAGCTAAGGTCGCAATTGATTCTGGCAATCCCACTCAGCTTCCCACCTATCCATTGTATCTTCATCAAGCTTTGTACGAATAAGATGGAAAATTACTGCATCCAGAATCTCGTTATCGTCGCTTAACGACTTGAGTGCTACTAATTGTGAATTTACATTGTCTACCAGCACTCTCAGTCCCTCTGAGTCGAGTCTTTTTAGCCGCCTTAAGTTGAATAGCTCCTGTACATGTGATTGCAGAATAATTGCCTTATTTTCATAGCGATCATTCAATAATCGTAGTGCCTTGCGATAATTAGGCCCTGGTCATACCAACCCCTCAATCTCACTTAACGGTCCAGCTCCTAACGATGATCTCAAATGAATAAATTTTGGACAACTCATCCAATTCAGGGTCTGATTCTATTAGAGTAGCAAAGGTGTTGTACCAGCTGATCCATTCCGAAAACTTTCCAGCGAACTCAGGCAGCTTTAGCTTGGGAAGTCTCGATGAACGAGACACCTGTGTGCTATGTAGAAGAGCACCTACATTGGACTGCCGCCGTCCCCTATTTCCAAGACAGCTTAGTAACTTGGCCTTTAATTCGCAATAAACCTCCTCAACTTCATAGCGGCTTTCATATTCGCTGGCGTCCTCGCTATCGTGTTTAATTTTAGCCTGAATGTTGCAGAACTGATTAAAGTTTGTTTCAATTAGATTTAACCTGGCTTCCAGCTCCGCAGACGTCATGGAGTCGCTATCTTTTATATAGATAGCCTTTCTAGGTTCCATTTGCACTGACTCTTTACACCGGTGTTACCATTGAAAATTTAACAATGAAAAATACTCAGTATTGGCATGAGTAAGTAACACGGTACCAAGTTTAGCCACTCTATTCAATAATCGGCTAACTTTAAATTCTCACTACACTGCCCAAATCAATAACTGATCAACAATTGACCACTGTGCGCCACTGTACCAAAATGTGTACCTGCGCCCCAACGAAAAGGGGAGCAAAGAAGAAACGACTACAAAGTTATATCAATGTCAAGTAGCAATTACTGTTCTTTAGGTGCCGGCTTGTAAATGCATATATATGTAAGTATGTATGTGCCTTTCTTCAACGTATAGTAGTGCACGCCATAGGCTGTATGTGTGTATGCAGATACCTCAAGCTAACTGTAATTGTAATCTGCTTTCTACACGATACCCCGCTTACAGAACAATTAAAGCGCAGAAGTCTCAAAGCCGCGACCACTTGACACTAAAACAATTGTATCGTTTTGAGATTATTCACACACATGCCTACAAGAAATATTAGATGCTCAAAGCAGTTCACACTCTAAATTCGATACCGAAGCCGCTATCGCTCTGGCCGTCAGAAAGTTTTAGACTCTGGGATATCGGTGGTGCAGAAAGATGACGGCGTGGGTAAGAGTAAATTCGACGAAGATTTCGTCGATTTTTATGAGTGCGCTGGGTTCGGACCGTAGTATCCTTCGTAGGTAGGAACAAACACGAGCTGTACGACTCGTACAAGAGGCGCATCGAAAAGCTCATGCAGATCCGCAAGCCACTGGACGTACCGCAAAGGGCCCTGGAACTGCTATCTGGTGCGGATAAAGTAAAGTTCTGCATGTTCAGGAGCACCTTCAAGAAATTCAACGTACTCCAATCCCAGCTTTGGCCGAATGGGCACCTGAAGCGGCTTTTGGGCCACTTCGAAATGCCCCAGGAGCGGATTCTCTACTGCCTAAAAATAAAATTATTTTGTTTATAGAAAAAAACTTGGAAATACGGATATTCCAGTCTATAAACTCGACTTCCAGGACCAACACGTGTGAATTTAAAGTAATTTTCTTTGGTTCTTTTTAGCCAAATTTCGTGAGGATCATCATCTTGGACTTTGACTTGTTGGATTTGCGGGATTCGCGAGACTTGCAGGGCTTTGAGCATCTTTTCTTGGACCTCCTGCTTTTGCGCTTTTTGCAAGCCGACTTCTTGCGTCTGCGCTTTCCACAACTCGCCTTCTTGGGCTTACTCTTAGCACGGTGGGTTCGCTTTTACGTGTCCAGAAACATTCCTCCTCGTCCAGGGAGGAGGCAGTCGACACTATTGCAGGAGCTGTTGGCTGGCTATGGCATCATGTTCAGTGCAGAGCAAGCTGCTGCTGTTGCCTTGCTTAATGGGCCCTATGGATATTGCAGGTCGATAGTCAGGCTGTAGGGAGCAAAAGGGAATTGCTGCACTCATTAGTGCAGCCAAATTGGACCAAATTGGACGTGGCACCAGTAAACTTGAAAATCGTAAAACAATTTCGACATGCCACGATGTTTGGAATAACATTGCTGTCCTCTCCAACGACAGGACCAAAAACTTCCCACACCTTGCTTTTGCCACGTTTTTGGCTAATTTTGTATTGGCCAGCCACTATTTTTGCTTTTATATCGCCTGGTAATTCGCAGCCAGATGGTGACAAGGACTGCGAATTAAATGTGCATATAATATTCGAATAGAAACACACGCATAAATTTTTCTACTAAACTTACATAATCAAAAGAACCAACAATCGAATTTTCCATTTTCAGTAATTAGCAAACAGTACAAGCACCGACAAAAAATTAAATGAAAATGTCCTTCTCGTTAGCTTTTTGACGTTTTCTTTTCTTTCGATTCGTTTGACTCACACATTCCACACTGCAGTGAGCAAAACAATGCACAACAAATTGAGCGAGAGAGACACCTCATACACTCTCTCTCTGTCACAACGTTTTTAGTAACAGTGTGAGTGCGAGTCATACGATTTGACAGGAGTCACTCGACAATTATGCCTTGAGTCAATGAGTCAGCAAATGAAGTAAAGAAAATGAATTGAAAGATAGTGTGAAAAGGATACATGAATCATGTTCTGATACTGTGCACAGTGTGGCTCCTAACTGTTAATACGAATTAGTGTGTACTCGTGCAGGGCTCTAACACACACACACACACACACACATTAACAAAGACTTTAAATTCACACGTGTTGGTCCTCGAAAACGGGGGATTTATAGACTGGAATATCCGTATTTCCTCGTTTTTTTCTATAAACAAACTAATTTTATTTTTAGGCAGCAAAGAATCCGCTCCTGGGGCATCTTGTCATCAGCGTAAGTTAGGATTTCCAAGTGGACCAAAAGACGCTTCAGGTGCCCACTGAGCCAGAGCTGGGATTGGAGTACCTTGAATTGGTCGAAGGTGCTCCTGAACATGCAGAAAAATCATAAAAATCGACGAAATCTTCGTCGAATTTACGCTTACCCACGCCGTCATCTTTCTACACCTCTGATATCCCAGAGTCTAAAAGACCCGACACGTGCTCTTTTTCCTGCGTCCGCTTCTGTGTTGGCTTCTGCGTGGTAATTTATTAGCAGGGAGACATTTATTGCAGTTAATTGAGTTTTCCGTAAAAGTTTCAACTGAAAAATAAGTAAAATAAATGACATTTCATGTGCCTCCGAGTAGGACGTGGAACGCAATTTGTATGGCGTACCGATGCGTCCCTTTGACCCCAACTTCCACGACCTGGATGCCGACTTTCGTTTTACCTTAACTTTGATGTCTATTTTTTTCAGAAATGGTTGAACAGTTGAAGTTTTCGCAAGCGTTTATGGTTATACGGCAATCGTCGTATACGTTGAAAGCGGTATCCAAAGGACACACATCTCTGGGCATGGCCGCATCAGATGGCGTCGTCATTGGCACAACAACGCGACAGACTTCGGAACTAATGGAAGCGCGGCATGGCGCACGTTGCCCCAACAACGCGCTAGGCACATGCCGTACGGATCAGCTGCTTTTCGGAAATAAAAGGGGCTCCGACAGAGCGATCATTATCAGTTCGGCTCCGGCCAGTGGAGAGGTAAGCATCAGTAGCAGCCACCAACAGCCCCTGCGATCCTCCCATCCCTCTCGGAGCGAATTAAACCTCCGCATCCTTCGGGGCGCATTCGACCTCCATAACATTTCTTCTCCTCGGAGCGCTTTAGACCTCCGCAACATTTCTTCTCCTCGGAGCGCATTCGACCTCCGCAAAATTTATTCTCCTCGGAGTGCATTCAACTTTCGCAACCTTTATTCTCCGCGGAGCGCATTAGACCTCAGCAACCTTTATTCTCCTCGGAGCGCATTCGACCGCCGCAACATTTCTTTTCATCGGAGCGCATTAGACCTCCGCAACATTTATTCTCCTCGGAGCGTCGTCACCTCCGCAACATTTATTCTCCTCGGAGCGCATTAAATCTCCGCAACATTGACCGACACCGACCGGACGGCCACCACGACCCGCACGCAACCAACGGCCACGTGCGGCCACCCCGAAGGACGACCCCTGCAGCCGACCCCCCGGCAGGAAGAGACAGAGGAAAAACCCGCGCACCTACCAAACATTATACCTTTTAAGAACAATAAAAATAACTCTATGTCTTTTTTACCGCTCAAGCCCCGCCTTTTTCTTGAACCACGAGAATTTCTTTCAGCTACCACACCCAGAGATCAAACAAATTTCTCTGGAACCCGGTGCGATGAGCATACCCCGCCCGAAGCGCCATCACAACGTTGCGCTTAATAATTCAGTCTTGGTCCTGAGTGTTACAACCCGAATTGCACCATCAGCTCCTGGGTGTAACTTTGCAACTCTTCCCAGCAGTATCAATAAGGACCAGTGTACCAAGTTGAATATTTGTCCGCTTTTGCAGCAACGCCAAATATCCCGACGACCAGCGGAGCCATTAGAATGCGTTTCCAATGGTTGCTCATGGACAGTTTCAACAGTGCATTGTCTACTGGTTCTACTTACGCGTTCAGGGGTCGGCCAACCAAATGACTGGGAGTTAACGCCTCGAAGTCATTCGGGTCCGATGACAAGGGATGCAGAGATCTAGAATTCATCACCGCTTCTATTTGTGTGATGGCAGCCGCCAGATCTTCGTAGTTTAGTGCTGTGCTCTTGGTGCATTTCACAGGCAGCTGTTTATCCACCTTCACGGCGCTCTCCCATAATCCTACAAAGTGAGGGGAGCGTGGGGGGATGATGTGAAACCTGACTCCTCACTGGCTGCATTCGTCGTCAATGAGCTTCTGACTTGGCGAGTCGAAAGCTCTGTTGAGCTCTCGTGACGCACCTAATAAATTGGTGGCGTTGTCGCAATATAGGTCCGTTTATAACCGTCCGTTTATATATAACCGTTTTAGCGCCGCGATGAACGCATTTGAGCATAAGTCCGACACGATCTCTATATGGCAGGCCTTTGTTGCAAAGCATACAACTATGCACAGATACACCTTTACTGGGCGTTTTCCTCGCATGTGAAAGGGCGAAGGGGTAGATATAGCCTCGCACTCGGCTAGCTGGCGGCGCACCAATCAGCTGTGTTGAAGCAAGCGGCCGACGAAGAAAGCATGGTATGCAGCCACGGATCACCCTTAGGGCAAGTTTCCTGCAATTGATTACCCAATATCTCAGTCGCAAAAAGGCGCATTGCGATTGTGCCCCGGTGTAAATTCTTTCGATGTGTGAGTTCAGCAAGCGCCTCTACCACTTTATTGTTGGTCGGCATTAAGATGGGATGACTTGTGTCAAATGGAAATTCGGCATTGGACAACCTTTCGCCGACTCGAATAATAGTTATTCCCTATTCCTCTTGTAAAAACGGGCTTAAACTCTGTATTCTCGCTAATTTTATCACCTTTCCCTCTTTAAGCTTAATGAATTCCTCGTGCAAGCTCAACTGATGCACATTATACACAATATTGCGCAATCCATCCTCCATTTCCGCTGCAGTAATCTTGCCTCTTTCATTTGAGTTCGATCTTAACGATATTCTACGCCAGCGAAAAATATAGCTAAAAACTAGCTGCAATTTGAGGAAATCATTTGCAAATTTGCATCTCCCCACGACATCTAACTTCTCATTACTTTCTACATTACCAACTGTCAGCGAGAACTTACATTTTCTCTCCTCCGGCACTGTTTGTATTTCCTCACTCCAATTAAATTTGGTCGTCATCTGCTGCGTCCATTAAAAGTTCTGGACCGTTCCACCACATAGTTGACTTGCTCAATTCAGTTACCAATAATCCCCTAGATACAATATCTAGTTTGATATCGGGTTTGATTTTGTGTCGACCTTAAACCAATCCTGTACAAGTGTGAGCTCTTGTATTTGAGCCACCCTGTTGGCAACGAAGGTGGTCCATCGTCTAGCATGTGATGACAGCCAATTTAACACAATTGTGGAATCCGCGAAATAGTTAACCTACTCTACTGGCCATTAGCTTGGCCACTAACAATGCGTGGCAATGATGTTACCCTAACTGGGGCTATTTTGGACTTGGCTTTACCAGTCGCACCGAAATGCATCCCCCTTCAGTTCTTCTCTACATCTAAGCCATTGAGTTGCGTAGCTTGCTGGTAACTCCTCGTCCCAATCCTGCTCTAGAAGCCAAAGTTCCTGAACAAAGATCTTGCCTGAACAAGATCAGCAAGGGACTGAAGAACCCTAATGGATCAAACACCTGAGCCAATTCGGGCAGCACTGATTGGAGACCTTTATGTTAAAGCAGAATTGGAATTTGTCCTCTAGACTCGACCAATATATACCCAAAGTTTTAGCTGCGTCCTGTCCTCTGTTTTTATCATCAGGGGCTCTAGGCTGGTGTTGCCGTCCATTCCTTGATAATTGCTGCGCCATTTGTGCAGCTCGAACTTTCCTAGCCCTAATAATTCGGTCACTTGTTCTTTCAACTTTGTCAGTTCCTCTTCTGATTCGGCGCCACACAGCACATCATCCTTATAGAAACTTCGCTTCACTGCCTCTCTAGCTAACGGACATTTTTCCGGGTACCTATCGACCAAGTGATAGCGGCAATGTACTGCCAGGAACGGCGCAGAATTTGTTCCGTAAGTGACCGTGTTTAGGCGCAGCACCTGGATAGGATCCGAAACGTTGCATCGCCATAGAATGCATTGATAGTTTCTATGTGGTTGCGCAACCAATATTTGACGGTACATTTTCTTTATGTCGGCCCTAAGGGCGTATCTATAGAAACGGATCCTGGTCAATGTCTCGAATAGATCAGGCTGCAACGTTGGACCAACCAAGGTTGCGTCGTTCAGTGACTTGCTGTTGCTAGATCTACATGAGGCATCAAATACGACTCGTAATTTGGTCGTCAAACTCTCAGGGCGAATAACCGGATGATGTGGCATCTTGTCCGGCGGGCTCTATTGCCTCTAAATGCCCTAACTGGCGATATTCTTCAATAAATTTAACATATTGTTCCTTCAGCGCTTGACTACGATTTAATCTCTTCTCTAAATTCAAGAACCTGGTAAGTGCAATTTGATAAGTTTCGCCTAACTCAATTTTAGGATTCTTAAAGGGCAGAGCTACCACTAAATGTCCTGAGGACTCCTGCTTAACATGCGTCACGAAAAAATCTTCGCACTGTTTTTCTTCCTCAGTGAACTTATCTACTGTTTCAGGGACTTCATCACACTTCCAAAACCTTTCTACGAGCTCTTGCAGCTGATTATTTTTCGACACCTTTTGTTCAATGTCAGTTGCTAACAGTGCAACTTCAGAAGATTTTGTGGATTCACCTACGACGACCCAGCCTAACAGAGACTTTTGAAGCCTTGGCAGGTGTGCTCATAGTTTTATTTTCCCTGCTACAATTAGCTTGAAAAACAATGTGACTCCAACTAGCATGTCAATATCACCCGGACTAAAATGTAGGGTCAGCCAGCGTAACTCCCTTGGTTGGAACCCACTCCGGACAAATTCCTGAGCATGTTGGGTTATACTGAGTTATTTCCTTCAGCACACAGAAGTCCTCGGTAGTCATATATCTCGTGACTCTAGATTTAAAAGTCGCTTGCACCTCTTGAGACTATCCTAGTCGTCAGAAAATTTAATTGACTACCGGAATCTAACAAGAACCTGCAATTGCGATATCCTCCGTCTATAGCTTTGATTTGAACTACAGCGGTCGCAAGAAAGTTGGTGGATGATCTAGACAATAGGGAGCAAATCCTGCAAATCCTACATCGCGGACCATTACAGTATAGTACAGTTGTATGTCGCTTGCTAAAACAAATCAGGCACAGCGAATGCTTCTTCACCTCATAGTAACTTTGTACTAGTAATAGTTCTTTAAACCTTTGACACCCTTTCACTCCATGGGTCCCAGGACATTGCTGCCTATTGTTGCAGCTAAGGTCGCAATTGATTCTGGCAATCCCACTCAGCTTCCCACCTATCCATTGTATCTTCATCAAGCTTTGTACGAATAAGATAGAAAATTACTGCATCCAGAATCTCGTTATCGTCGCTTAACGACTTGAGTGCTACTAATTGTGAATTTACATTGTCTACCAGCACTCTCAGTCCCTCTGAGTCGAGTCTTTTTAGCCGCCTTAAGTTGAATAGCTCCTGTACATGTGATTGCAGAATAATTGCCTTATTTTCATAGCGATCATTCAATAATCGTAGTGCCTTGCGATAATTAGGCCCTGGTCATACCAACCCCTCAATCTCACTTAACGGTCCAGCTCCTAACGATGATCTCAAATGAATAAATTTTGGACAACTCATCCAATTCAGGGTCTGATTCTATTAGAGTAGCAAAGGTGTTGTACCAGCTGATCCATTCCGAAAACTTTCCAGCGAACTCAGGCAGCTTTAGCTTGGGAAGTCTCGATGAACGAGACACCTGTGTGCTATGTAGAAGAGCACCTACATTGGACTGCCGCCGTCCCCTATTTCCAAGACAGCTTAGTAACTTGGCCTTTAATTCGCAATAAACCTCCTCAACTTCATAGCGGCTTTCATATTCGCTGGCGTCCTCGCTATCGTGTTTAATTTTAGCCTGAATGTTGCAGAACTGATTAAAGTTTGTTTCAATTAGATTTAACCTGGCTTCCAGCTCCGCAGACGTCATGGAGTCGCTATCTTTTATATAGATAGCCTTTCTAGGTTCCATTTGCACTGACTCTTTACACCGGTGTTACCATTGAAAATTTAACAATGAAAAATACTCAGTATTGGCATGAGTAAGTAACACGGTACCAAGTTTAGCCACTCTATTCAATAATCGGCTAACTTTAAATTCTCACTACACTGCCCAAATCAATAACTGATCAACAATTGACCACTGTGCGCCACTGTACCAAAATGTGTACGTGCGCCCCAACGAAAAGGGGAGCAAAGAAGAAACGACTACAAAGTTATATCAATGTCAAGTAGCAATTACTGTTCTTTAGGTGCCGGCTTGTAAATGCATATATATGTAAGTATGTATGTGCCTTTCTTCAACGTATAGTAGTGCACGCCATAGGCTGTATGTGTGTATGCAGATACCTCAAGCTAACTGTAATTGTAATCTGCTTTCTACACGATACCCCGCTTACAGAACAATTAAAGCGCAGAAGTCTCAAAGCCGCGACCACTTGACACTAAAACAATTGTATCGTTTTGAGATTATTCACACACATGCCTACAAGAAATATTAGATGCTCAAAGCAGTTCACACTCTAAATTCGATACCGAAGCCGCTATCGCTCTGGCCGTCAGAAAGTTTTAGACTCTGGGATATCGGTGGTGCAGAAAGATGACGGCGTGGGTAAGAGTAAATTCGACGAAGATTTCGTCGATTTTTATGAGTGCGCTGGGTTCGGACCGTAGTATCCTTCGTAGGTAGGAACAAACACGAGCTGTACGACTCGTACAAGAGGCGCATCGAAAAGCTCATGCAGATCCGCAAGCCACTGGACGTACCGCAAAGGGCCCTGGAACTGCTATCTGGTGCGGATAAAGTAAAGTTCTGCATGTTCAGGAGCACCTTCAAGAAATTCAACGTACTCCAATCCCAGCTTTGGCCGAATGGGCACCTGAAGCGGCTTTTGGGCCACTTCGAAATGCCCCAGGAGCGGATTCTCTACTGCCTAAAAATAAAATTATTTTGTTTATAGAAAAAAACTTGGAAATACGGATATTCCAGTCTATAAACTCGACTTCCAGGACCAACACGTGTGAATTTAAAGTAATTTTCTTTGGTTCTTTTTAGCCAAATTTCGTGAGGATCATCATCTTGGACTTTGACTTGTTGGATTTGCGGGATTCGCGAGACTTGCAGGGCTTTGAGCATCTTTTCTTGGACCTCCTGCTTTTGCGCTTTTTGCAAGCCGACTTCTTGCGTCTGCGCTTTCCACAACTCGCCTTCTTGGGCTTACTCTTAGCACGGTGGGTTCGCTTTTACGTGTCCAGAAACATTCCTCCTCGTCCAGGGAGGAGGCAGTCGACACTATTGCAGGAGCTGTTGGCTGGCTATGGCATCATGTTCAGTGCAGAGCAAGCTGCTGCTGTTGCCTTGCTTAATGGGCCCTATGGATATTGCAGGTCGATAGTCAGGCTGTAGGGAGCAAAAGGGAATTGCTGCACTCATTAGTGGATTTAAATGCGCAAAGGACTCAACCCACGGTACCGAGTTCTGTGGCCTGGGGACATCGCTCGCCAACGCTGCGCTGCGACTTGTACCGCCCTCTGTCCGTGGTATATGGATCCAAACCGGCGCTTGCAGTCCCGCAGGTAATTTAAATATGCGGTAAAAGAGCTCATCTTACAAATTTTTCATAAAAACAAAGAATAATTGGGAAAAATTTGGAAAAATGGCAATAAAAATACTAGTACTAATTATGTTTGAGATGCCAAGCTTTTTTGGCACCTATGTGTTTCAAAAATGAAAAGAGATTTTAGGTTAAACTTTATAATTCGTATTTAATCTTGGTGGCATAGCGGAAGCCGATTGCATGCTATTGCCAGATAAAATTTATGCGAGATCGATATGCAACCAATGCGCAGAGGGGTTAGCATAGAACTAAACTATAGACGACGGCGTTAGATCAAAGTGATTGCCGAAGTGGCGGCAGCAGATCAAAGATGTTGCCGAAGTGGCGGCGGCAGAGAGCCCCTTTAGCGGGAGAGCGCAGCAGCTCTGCAGAAAGTCAACGTTTTACAACATAGGCGGCTCTCTCTGCTCATATAATAATAATGTTAAAGTTACGGTTATTCTTCAGCGGCTGGCCCGAACATACTCCCCCCGTTGGGAGCTAGTCTCTCAACAGATTCCTTAAGGGGCAGCAAACATAGCTGAGTGACGGCCCTCCTGATGTTTCCTGAGGATGTCTTCAGGTCAGCGACGCGACACACTCCGTCCTTGCCCATAACGACATCGACCACTCTAGCCAGTGGCCAACGCATTTGAGGAAGATTTTCATCCTTCACCAGAACGAGAACGTTCTTGCAGATGTTTTGCACACGCCACTTCGCGCGCTCTTACAAAAGAGTGAGATACTCTTCCCGCCAACGGCTCCAAAATATTTGTTGTAGTTGGGTGACCCGCTGCCAGCCATCCAGACGATTGTACTTCAGCATAGTTAGGTCAGGCTCGAGGATTTGCTCATGGGGGCCGCCTAAAAGCAGATGAGCAGGAGTCAAAACGTCTAAATCATCAGGATTTTCTGAAAGCGAGAGCAAAGGGCGAGAGTTAACAATTGCAGTGATCTGACAGATCAGAGTGCGCAGCTCGTCGAAGCTAAGCACAGATGGTCCAACTGAGCGGTACAGGTGATATTTTGCGGTCTTCACGGCCGCTTCCCACAACCCGCCAAAATGCGGAGAGCGAGCTCCATGTGTATAGCCTTAGAAGTGAAGCAGATGAATATGCTAATGTAGCACTTGATCGGAGGCCTTGATGAGTTCAACCATGCGGGGCCTAGTCCTGAAGCATCTCACACATCTGCTGACAACCCTTGACACTGCTTTAACACCTCCAATGGGCCAATATTCCAGCCGAATTTTGGATATGTTCCCACATCTTCATGATAATATCTTATCAGCGCAAAGGTAATGGAATGTCCCTTTGGCAGAATGAGCGGGTGCTGAGCGTCAAATCCTAGCGATGAGTTGCCAAGACGACCTCCAACTCTAAGCAGTCCAGAATGATCGATGAACGGGTTGAGCGAACTAATAGAACTGGATTTCATGACTTGACCATTGCACCGAATCTCCTTTATGTCCATCCACAAATTTGCCAGCTGAATGTGTCGAATTAGAAGATGCGTTCCTTGCCGAATATCAGAAACGGTGAGTCCTGGATGCCTAAGACGATGTATAAATTTATGCATGTAGGCGAATGTGCGCTGCATGCGAAAGAATGAATTCGCAAATTTGCATCCGGACGTGAGATCGGCATGTGGAGACGTGATTAGCAATCCTCTCTTGCGAAGCTCCAAAGTTGCTATGTTTTTAGTAGGAGATACAGGCCACCTATCCTTGGAGCCTAGCAAAAAGGATGGGCCGTGAAACCATAGCTCTGACTGGATAAGATGGTTGGGAAGCGAGCCTCTCGAGAGAATATCAGCAGGATTTAAAGATGTGGGAACATAGCGCCATTCCATGGCTGCCGTCAACTCCTGAATTGATGCCACTCGATTTTCCACGAAAACTTGAAATTTAGCTGGCTCGTCCCTAATCCAAGATAATGGTGTTGACGAATCCGACCAGCAATAGAAAGATTCCCATGTCCTTTACATTCTGCATGATTTTCGCAAGCAAATAGGCTCCACTTAATTCCAGCTTAGGAATCAATATAGTCTTTAGCGGCGCCACTCGCGACTTTGAGCACAAAACGTGGCTCGAAGACTGGGCTTCCCTGGACACGACATACACGCAATCGCCATATGCTTCTAAGCTGGCATCACAGAATCCGTGAACTTCTGCAGCCATACTAGAACGAAGAACCAAGCGAGGAAATGAGATCCGAGAAATGCTTGCCAAACTATTTCTCAAGTCCATCCAAGTTGAATGCAACGCTGAGGGTAGGCTTTCATCCCAATCCAAATTTTCTCTCCAAAGCTGCTGAAGGAAGATTTTGCACCTGACAATGACTGGATTTATATATCCAAGAGGGTCGTAGAACCGCGCAATCGTAGATAAAACCGACCGCTTTGATGGCTTTGAGTTTGTGTCCAGTGCGGACAAGGCAAAAAGCAGCTGATCCGAAGCAGGGTCCCACTCTAAGCCGAGAGTTTTGGCTAAGTCGCTTCCATCATTAAACTTTAGGAACTTCTCTATGTCATCTTCAGGGGTTCCCTCAATTACTTCCTGGTGACTGGAGCACCATTTCCTAAGTCTAAAATTACCACGGGACAGTAAAGCTGATGTTTGGTGCATCTTGTCCATGACCTGTGCGACCGAATTACCGCCCGAAATAAGGTCATCCACGTAAAACTCCTGCCGCAGAGCAGCTGAGCCAAGAGGGTAGGATTCAGCCTCGACGATGGCCAGCTGGTGCATTGCGCGGACCGCTAAAAATGATGCAGCCCTCGTCCCGTATGTGACGGTGTCTAATGTGTAGACTTGAACCTCGGATACAAATTGTCGGGTGGAGACACTCGTACGCAGCGGTACATTTTACAAATGTCCCCAGTGAGAGCGACTGGATATGTTCGAAAGCGAATCAATATGTTAAACAATGCAGGCTGAATAACAGGGCCTGTCATCATCACATCATTTAGAGAATATCCAGTTGATGTAGCTGCGGATCCATCGAAAACGACACGGAGTTTTGTCGTCGTACTATCCTCCTTTAGGACACAGTGATGAGGCAAGAAATATTTGCAGAGGCTACGGGAATCAGGGTTGACTTGGTGCATATGATGCAAATCAATATACTCCCTCATAAAGGCGGAATACCGCTCCTTGAGTGTAGGATTACGCTCCAGTTTTCGCTCCAGACTGATGAACCGTCGATAAGCCTGAGCATAAGATTCTCCTAAACGATCAGTATTGTTATTTAGCGGCAGACGAACTGCATACTCCCCGGATGGCAACCGTGAAAGGTGGCTTACGAAATGTGCTTCACAATCGTCTTCTTCTTGGGTATTCAACCCAGCCTCCACACAATTCTCGACTTCCCAAAACATACGAAGAGTTTTATCCAACCTTGCTTCCATCTCAGCTATCGAATCTGGACAATTCTGCGTGGCCAAAAGCGCCGAGCTTGATACCTTCTGTCCACCACCAGATACGATCCACCCAAGCCGGGTCTTCTGCAGAAGAGGCAGTCCATCGTTTGATTTGTTTGATTTGGTTTGATTTGGCCTACGCAGAGGAGATCATAAAAGACGCTCGCACCAATGATGAGATCAACCCGTTGAGGATTGAAAAATGCACGATCAGCGAGCTCAATGTTAGATGGAATACGCCAATCGGATACATTTACTGTCATACTTGGTTGAGAATCGGTAATCGTGGGGGCGATGAGAGCAGTAAGCGTAGTTGTGTAAGCAGAGGTGCGAGAATGCATACAAATGCTTATGGTGGATCCCTCAGTAGAAACGCTGGTATCGCCCAGCCCAGACACCAGTGCAGACGATTGAGTTCTCCTAAGCTGAAGCTGCTGGGCGAACCTGGATGTGACGAGATGCAGCTGCGATCCTGAATCTAAGATGGCACGACAAGGAACTAAAACGCCAGACCGATTCTTCACGAGAACCACGGCTGTAGCCAGAAGCACAACATCAGAGTGAAGACCTTGGGCAGCAAGAGAGGTAGACGAAGGTAGAGACGAGCTGCTAGCAAAATTTTGAGCAACGGAAAGAGTGTCCGGTTGAACGGCCAGATCGGGAGGAGTAATACCTGGGCAGCTTCGTGTTGTGGGCTGTATACTATCGAAGTGCAACAAACTATGATGCCTACCGCCGCATACTCGACATTTTCCATTATTGCATGCGCGGGTCCGGTGCCCCGGTTTTAGGCAATTGAATATCTTGCACGAGTATATTCCATGGCCCGCTGAGTGGCAAAAGACGCATACAGACGGGTCGGCGGAAGAGTTGGAAGCTAAAAACGTTTTCTTAACCTGCGTATAGGAATGGTTTTTTCCCACCTGATCGCTACTAGCGTGTGTCGCTGTAGCATATTCCAATCGCTCCATTTTCTGGCAGCGTTGCTGCAAGAATTCGAAGAATTCCTCTGCGGTAGGTATAGCATCCGACGATGTGTGCTCCTCCCATTTGGTTTGCGTCTTCGAATCCAACTTCTGCCGCAGCATGTTGATGACCATGAATCCTGAAATCTCCTCCTGAAGCTCCTCAGTTCCCAATGTCTGCAACGCTCGCATGTGTAAATTGACTGCATCCGAAAACTCCCGAAGCCTTTTAGCAAGATGCGAGTCTACCCTCTTTAGCCCAAGAATCTTTTTGATGTGTGCCTGGAAAACAAGTCTATTGTTATTAAAGCGTTTATTAAGTATATCCAGAGCCGCACGATAATTGGCACTGGAGAGCTCCAACGATCGAACCGAATCCAAAGCCGCATCAGCGAGGCAACAGCGAGGAATTTCTCGATGTCACTGAGATCCGCATCCGCTTCAATCACCGATTTGAACATTGCCATAAAATCCGAGAACTCGACGTATCCACCAGAAAACTTAGGCACCTTCAGCTCAGGAAGTCGCTGCTTGTGAGCCATGATGATGGTACTATGTCCGGAATGGCTTGGCAGAGTCGTAGAATGGGCAGCGGCGTGTGACTGGCTTACTTCAACAGCGGCCAGCAACTCAGCTTTCAACGATATGAAAAGAGTATCGAAGATTTCGCGCAGCTCACTCCCAATCTCGTTTTGATCGAGAGCCTCCAATTAATTATGGGCCTTATTGAATTCCTCTCGAATTTCTGCCAACGTATCAAGGCGCACCTCGACTTCCGCGGCGGTCAGCTTATCGATTTTATTCCCCGCGAAGGATTTGCCAAGCCTGTGCAAGCCTGACTTTTACGCTTATACAGACTCAGTCTGGAATCAGCAACCACAATATTTACGCCCGCGCCTGTATTCGGATCGTTGTCCATGTTAACCGTTGTGCAATTCGACACAACAACGGAAAATGAAATACCGCTTAAGCGACGATATATAGACGCGAGAGCGAGAATGCAAGACACGAAAAGTCAAGAACAGCGGCTGCAGCTGCGCAGAGAATGAGAGATTCGACGCTTAAAGTACCGGAATTTGTCTATAAATATTCCAGCCGCACTCTCACTGAATTTGCACTGTTTTTCAACGTGCACCCAAATGTATTTGTTGGTAGTTAAACGCGATTAAGCAATGGTTTTATATCACGTCGGGGGGTCACCAACGTTTGAGATGCCAAGCTTTTTGGCACCTATGTGTTTCAAAAATGAAAAGAGATTTTGGGTTAAACTTTATAGTTCGTATTTAATCTTGGTGGCTTAGCGGAAGCCGATTGCGAGATCGATATGCAACCAATGCGCAGAGGGGTTAGCATAGAACTAAACTATAGACGACGTGAGAGACTCCTACGATTGAGTTTCTTGTGTGTTTGTAATTCTATTTTTTGTTTGAAAATTTACATTGGGGCCACGTGCGCCATGCCGTGCTTCCATTAGTTCCGAAATCTTTCGCGTTGTTGTGCCAATGGCGACGCCATCGGATGCGACGATGCCCAGAGATGTGTGGCCTTTGGATACCGCTTTCAACGCATACGACGATTGCCGTATAACCATAAACGCTTGCGAAAACTTCAACTGTTCAACCATTTCTGAAAAAAGTAGACATAAAAGTTAAAGTGAAACGAAAGTCGGCATCCAGGTCGTGGAAGTTGGGGTCAACGGGACGCATCGGTACGCCATACAAATTGCGTTCCAAGTCCTACTCGGAGGCACCTAAATTGTCACTCATTTTACTTATTTTTCAGTTAAAACCCAATGAAGCTATGATTTTGCTAATCTTATCGATGTTTAAATCGTTTCCACATCGCATCGTGTCGATGTATTTGCGAGTAATTATACCCGATACTCAAAATGAGTATTGGGGTATATTAGATTTGTGGTAAAAGTGGATGTGTGTAACGTCCAGAAGGAATCGTTTCAGACCCCATAAAGTATATATGTTCTTGATCAGCATCAATAGCCGAGTCGATTGAGCCATGTCTGCCTGTCCGTCCCTATCATCGCCTAGTGCTCAAAGACTATAAGAGCTAGAGCAACGACATTATACATCCGGACTTCTTTGATATGTCACTGCTACAGAAATATTTCACCGCCCACTTCCGCCCCCACAAAAGGCGAAAATCTGTGACATCCACAATTTCGACGATACGAGAAAACTAAAAGTGCAGAATCGTGGAGGTCATTTATATCTTCTAGAGTGCAAAATCTGAACCAGATCGTATAATTTTTATAGCCAGAATCAAGAAAACAATTTTATTTTTTCTCGCTGTGTCTCTCTCTAACACACAGGTTTCATGGTCGGTTTTGCCAATTGCAAAATATGAGTTCAAGGATCTCAGAACCTATAAAAGCCAGAGCAACCAAATTTGGTATCCACACTCCTGTGATATCGGACCTTGACTGTTTTGTGTCAAAATTTCGCCACACCCCCTACCACCCCCGCAAAGGACGAATATCTGGGGCATCCACAATATTGCAGATTCGAGAAAACTAAAAACGCACAATCATAGAGAATGACAATATCTATCCGGTTGCTGAATCTGATTCAGTTCGGATCATTTTTGTAACCAAAAGCAGCAAATCAATTTGCAGTGGCTACGCAGCGCCCGACGTCACGCTCAGACTGATTTTCTGTCTCTCTCGCACGCACTCTTTGCCGTGTCGTTCAATATTAGCGGCGTTTGCCAGAGGAGAGCCCTACTGACTAAGTTTCGGGTATAAATGTAGAGTTGCGGTGTCCGCAGCAACTCACAACGTTCCCCTTCGTTTTAATATTAAGTATACATACATACTTCAACTTTGGCGTATTATTGGACTACCACTTCGAAATAATTCGACCGAGTATAAATTTTGATTTCGGGCAAAAAAATGGGAGTAGATAAAACCGATGGGGACATGCAATAAATGTCTCGCTGCCAATAAATTACCACGCAGAAGCCGACACAGAAGTGGATGCAGGAAAAAGAGCACGTGTCGGGTGTTTTAGACTCTGGGATATCAGAGGTGCAGAAAGATGACGGCGTGGGTAAGCGTAAATTCGACGAAGATTTCGTCGATTTTTATGAATGCGCTGGACTCGGACTGGGTTCTGCATGTTCAGGAGCAACTTCGACCAATTCAAGGTACTCCAATCCCAACTTTGGCTGAGTGGGCACCTAAAGCGTCTTTTGATCCACTTCGAAATCCTAACTTACGCTGATGACAAGATGCCCCAGGAGCGGTTTCTGTGCTGCCTAAAAATAATATTATTTTGTTTATAGAAAAAAACGAGGAAATACGGATATTCTAGTCTATAACTCTCAACTTCGAGGACCAACACGTGTGAATTTACAGTAATTTTCTTTGGTTCTTTTTAGTCAAATTGCGTGAGGATCATCATTAGTCTTCTTGCACATTGGCTTGTTGGATTTGCGAGATTTACGAGACTTGCGGAGTGGCTTTGAGCAGCTTTTCTTGGACCTCCTGCTTTTGCGCTTTTTGCAAGCCGACTTCTAGTGTCTGCGCTTTCCACAACTCGCCTTCTTGGGCTTACTCTTAGCACAGGTGGGCTCTCTTTTACGCGTCCAGAAACATTCCTCCTCCTCCAGGGAGAAATCATGAGGTTTTTTCCATGGCTAGTAGCAAGTCCGTAGCGACTTCGATCAGTGCTAAGAGCTGTGACGAGCTGCGTGCCATGATCTATGAAGAGATGGAATTGCAGTCGGTGCTCTGTGATCAAACATCTAGCGTAGTCAACTCTCAAGGACTAACAATGTCACGTCGTCAACGCTACGATATAAGGATGTAAAAGATATTGTTTGTAGTGGGGCGGATCGAAGCTCAATTCTACAAACGTCAAAATCGTTGATCCAGTTAACCTCTTAGAAGCCGTCGCGAGAAATAAAAAGCTGTGTTTCGTGATAAGTGGGGGTTTATTGGTTCTGGGGCGCGGTTGTTCGACCGTTTGAATCGGTGGTGGAAACGTAACTAACTAACTCTATGCCTTATGATGCTTTTTCTCTATGCTGGCTTGAGCGCCGTGTGGAACGTGACCTGTGGATCGTAGACCTCTCGAGCGCCCCTACGAGCGCGCGAGCGCATGTTGGGACCGGAGCGCCCGGCGTTGGCACAGAGCGCGGCAATCGTCTCCTGCTGGCCTGAACATCCTCCCACACCTTGCAGGATTGCAAAGTATGGCTGGGTGCACGCCCCCGGACCCGATTCATCCAAAAACAACGCTCTGGACTTGACAAGGACGTCGACTCAGTGTCGCTCCACATGCGCAAAACAGGGCTTGATCTTGAGGAATCTATGGATAGTGCCGTGGGTCCTACGACGGGGCGATCTTGGAACGGGTGAGTGGCACATTTAAGACATTGGAAATAGCCGCCCGGTTACATAGTCTGGTGAGGCTATGTTGATCTAAGGACGGATTCACCTTCGAGATCAGGCTTGAATTCGGACCGGGGCATTGAGCTTTCATACAGTACATATTTTGGAAATATTTCCGTCGGTCAGGAGACCGTTCGAAAACTTCTGCTGAGGGAGCTGGAAGGAAATTGCTGTCGTAAAAAGACCCCGAGTCTTCTACCAGTTTGATAGGTCGTCTGGAAATTTGACTCGAGAACGATGAGATTTGATTCATCACCTGAGGCACTGGACCTGTGAGTACCCAGCCAAAAATGGTCTCCTGCTCGAGGAGAGAGCCACAGATGTTGGTCAGTGAGCCACTTAACTGAATGGACGGAATGATATCCGCTCCAATCAGGACATCTATTTGTGAACTCTCATAGAAGGTCGGCAGGTCTCTCAAGAAACCTTGCGAGATCGGATGCGATGGAATATTCGCGGCCAATTCCGGAATAACGTAGGCTGTGGATTTAGTTGTAAGCCCGGCTTAGTCGGAGAACGGATGGAAAAATTGCAGAGCTTCTTTGACTGAGCGGATACGGCAATATTTAGGCCGGAGACCTGTGCCGGGATACGTTGGAATGACAATTTGATCATGTCCACAAGACGTGCTGTAATGAACGTCGCCTCTTAGCCAGAGTCGATCAGAGCGCGGGCGTGGAAAGTTTTTCCCAGGTGGCAAATATTAACGATGGTCGTGACTAGGACAGCACTCGTGCCGGAGGCGATATATGACTGAACGTTTGGCTGGGCTTCGGACGAACTTGGATTTTGTACGCTTGGTACTCGTAGATGTAGTTCGGGCCACGCTGAGGAATTTTGTGCCGTTGTGGAAATAGCCTCGCTGGAGTTTGCTGGATTGCTACGGTGTAGATGCGTATGGTGCCGGTCTCCACAAGTTATGCAATTGTAGGCGCTCTGGCATGCTCGTATCTTGTGGCCCCTTGCAAAGCAAATAATGCTGCTTTTGCTTAATGTAGTCGGAGCGAGCGTCAGCGGCCATTTGAAGGAAGTAAGGGCATAAACAGATTGGATGATACTCTTTGGAGCAGAGATCACACGTGCTCCTCGTTTGATTCCCTGTGGTCTCGAACGAGTGGGCACTCCTAGGATAAGGACTTCCTTGAGACCGAAACGGATTGCTTCTCGAATTATCTGAAGTGCATATGCTCGCACTGGAGTAGACCTGAGTCTCCATGCCTGGATGGCCGTCCTCGGTCACTTCGAGAGACAGGTACCGCTCCGCCAGGAACTTGTCCATGGCGTGCCAGGTGGGAATTTCGCACTTGTGCGTCACGGATTGCTCCCAAAGCTATAGGGTCGTCTTTGGCAGCTTAGCGGAAATGAGGTACACTAAAACTCCGTCAGCGAAAACGCTGTCTGTGGAAACCTCGGAATGGGTGAGTGTCGTGAGGCACTTGTGGACGGCCCTCTGGAGCTCTTTTAGCGCTGCTGCTGACTAGGTACGGATTTTGGACAGACTGAAAAGGATCTTCAGCTGGGCCTTGAGTATCAGCCGCTTGTTTTGGAAACGCTCACGGAGGGCGTTCCATGCGGACGCGAAACCCTCGTTCGTAAGTGGAGCCTGTGCCACTAGGTCGTGGGCTTCACCGCTTGTCTTTTTGTTGAGGTAGAACAGTTTTTCCACTGCATCCAACCTTGGTTTTTCTATGTAGATGGCGGTGAACAGGTCTCGGAACGTGGGCCACTGCTGGTAGTCCCCACTGAAAACTTCAGTAGCACATGGAGGGAGGCGGCAAGCGCCGGAAGTCGGCACTTGAACGGCCAGTTGCGGCGTGTGAGGGACACGCTCAGCTCGAGCTGATCGTTCAGTTCGGCCAGGCATTACGCGTAGACCGCGTAGCAGTCATAGTACATCTCTTGGACATCCGCTACACCCTCTGGATCCTCTTCCGCCATCGTCACCGAACACGCCTCAAACTCCGCGTCCACATTTGCCCACAGGCTTCGGAGTTGTTCTCGATGGACTTGGGAGAGCGAGCGGATTGGTGTGCTAGCATCTGGAGCGCTGAGCTACTGGTCGAAGCGGGTCAGTCAGCTTGCAGCCAAGGCAAACTTAGACTGTGCGGAACTGGCGGCCATAGTGCTAAGAGCCGTGCGAGGGACTCCCGAGGGGATTAACAAGGCCTCGAAGGCATGTGGTGCGTGAGCCCGGCCACAAGCAACGTCGTGCTCGTAACGATGGAGGTGGTGATGGACAATTCAACTCCGTGGAGCAATTAGAGCAGCACATTGGTCCCACTGTCATGGGGGCGTTGGTTGCGGGGTGTGGTGTGATGCGCTCATTATAAGTCGGGGGACGGATTGTATCGAAACCTTTTAGGTTCGTTACACCCTCCCCTTTCTTCCCCGACGAGAGTTACGAAGACTCGAGCGTCGGGTGTGCGGCGGTGGATCCGGTACGTTTGCTCGAACCACCAACTGTCGAATAGGGTCCGACCCTGCGGCTCTAGTCGCCACCGTACTTCCTGGATTCGGCAGGATTCGGTTGGCGGTGTTCGTTGTCCACTCTGGCGGAGCCACCGTCCAACGGGCGGCGTACTCGGCAGCACATAGCTCTTACACCTCAGGCGTCGGGGTGCGTTGTGTTGACGTCTCCGCGTAGTCGTCAATTTCCATGGGTTCGTCGGCGTTGGCGTTATTTTAATAAAACCAAAGAATAAAGAACACAAATTCAATAAAAATACTAGTACTAATTATTTGAAATTAAAAAAAGGAAATTTGTAGCTACAGATGTTGCTCCTACGGAGAACAACCTTCAACTAAACTGAGTCCTGGTCGTGGCTTTGCTTTCGATCCGACATATTTTATTCAACTTATTCGACAGTGTTTCATACCGTATCGATACCTATCATCAATTGCTGTGCTATATCCAGAACAACATTGAAATCCTACTGGGCACGCTGTATTGGACACGGTTGCTTCTGCGCAATCCTTTTGGTAATCTCATCGCTCCTCGTTATGTAAGCAGGCCACTCAGCTGCTTATGCGTATATCGAAGTCGATTGCAACTGTGGAAACTATTGAAACCCTGTTTCCTCTTTTCAAGAACGACTCGTGTGCTGTGTGGACGGACACCTGGCGTATACTTACAGTTGTCACGTTATATTGAAATCGCCCTATAAATTCCTATATCAGAATTGGTAATCGCCACAATATGAAGAAATCTAATAAAAAAAAAAAAAAAAATTCAACGAACCCTGGCAAAAGACAGATGGGGACATGCAATAAATGTCTCGCTGCTTATAAATAACCACGCAGTTGCTGACACAGTTTTAGACTCTGGGATATCGGAGGTGCAGAAAGATGACGGCGTGGGTAAGAGTAAATTCGACGAAGATTTCGTCGATTTTTATGAGTGCGCTGGACTCGGACCGATCCAGCAAAGGTTCTGTAGTACCGTACCAGATAAGGTGCCCGAAGACTATGAGCAGATGTTCGAGACGATCGGGAAGGTCACCAAGGAAATGGTTGACTTTCGTAAGTATGAAGTATACGTGATGCTGTATCCCACTCTGGCCATTGCTTACCTGCAAATGGTGTGGAGCGGAAAGTTGCAGAGGGATATATACTTCGTAGGTAGGAACAAACAGGAGCTGTATGATTCGTACAAGAGGCGCATCGAAAAGCTCATGCTGATCCGCAAGCCACTGGACGTACCACAAAGGGCCCTGGAACTGCTATCTGGTGCGGATAAAGTAAAGTTCTGCATGTTCAGGAGCACCTTCAAGAAATTCAACGTACAAAGCTGGGATTGGGCTTTGGCCGAATGGGCACCTGAAGCGGCTTTTGGGCCACTTCGAAATGCCCCAGGAGCGGATTCTCTACTGCCTAAAAATAAAATTATTTTGTTTTCAGAAAAAAACTTGGAAATACGGATATTCCAGTCTATAAAACTCGACTTCCAGGACCAACACGTGTGAATTTACAGTAATTTTCTTTGGTTCTTTTTAGCCAAATTTCGTGAGGATCATCATCTTGGACTTTGACTTGTTGGATTTGCGGGATTTGCGAGACTTGCAGGGTAGTTTGAGCATCTTTTCTTGGAACTTCTGCTTTAGCGCTTTTTGCAAGCCGACTTCTTGCGTCTGCGCATTCCACAACTCGCCTTCTTGGGCTTACTCTTAGCACAGGGTGGCTCCTGAAACATTCCTCCTCGTCCAGGGAGGAATCAGTCGACACTATTGCAGGAGCTGTTGGCCGGCTATGGCATCCCGTTCAGTGCAGAGCAAGCTGCTGCTGTTGCCTTGCTTAATGAGTCCTATGGAGATTGCAGGTCGATAGTCAGGCTGTAGAGAGCAAAAGAGAACTGATGCACTCATTAGTGGATTTAAATGCGTAAAGAACTCAACCCACGGTACCGAGCTCTGTGGCCTGGGGAGATCGCAAGCCAACGATGCGCTGCGACATGTACCGCCCTCTGTCCATGGTACATGGATGGAAACCTGCGTTTGCAGTCCCTCAGGTAATTTAAATATGGTAAGAGAGCTCATCTTAGAAATTTTTTATAAAACTTGTACGAGCTAAGTCCCTTCAACAGTTTTCCAGTGGAATCCGTCTACCCAATTAAGACCTTCCTTAATCCGCTCGATGTAGTTCCTAGCTCATTCGTTTTATTTCGTATATCTCTTAAATCTAGTGATCATAATTCAGATCGTTTTGGCTCGATACTATCTATGGCGCTACGTTATATGTACGCCAACATCAAATTAATTCACATTGTGGGGATAATGTTTTTTATCCCCAATCGGCCGACTAATTATTTCGAATTAAATAAAACTCGGCGCAGAAATAAAATTACGATATGTTCTTTAATGCGTGACATCCAAATTACAAAAGTGGCTTGCCTGCCCTTTACATTGCCGCTCCGATCGCTAAGCGCAGCTACGCTCGGCCGACGTCGGTAGGCAGACGCAAAGCGGAGATAGCGAAGAGCGAGCTGGCAGAGAGCGTTTAGCAGGGCAAGCACGCGCAAAGCTTTAACAAACAAATGAGTGACATAGACATAAGTAACAAACAAAATAAGCGGCTGAGGGCTTCTTTACGAAGGCGCCTTGTCGTGATTACATCTTGATCATCGGGAACCTCTGTAATTGCATAGAATGGCAGGAAATTTGGCAATGTAGAAATTGTTGAAAGTTGAAATTCATTTAGCGTGGATATGTAGGTTTTTAATATATCGAAAAGTTCGCGCTGCATTTCCTGATTCTCCGATTGCAGTTTTTCCACTTGAAACTGGCTGCTTCCTGCATTGCTGCTCTAAGTTTTGGTACTCCAGCGTTGTGGGCCGAAAATCGTCATTAGAGATGCAAGAGGAATTTTCAAAAGCGGCTAAAACTGCACGCTTTTTCTCCGAGCTATCAATGCTTCCTGACACTATCCAACCAAGTTTTGTCTCCTGCAATGTTGGCAATTGGTCTGATAGTCGAATCTGTCCGACGCACATTAAATCGAAGAACAAACCACCACCTATCAACAGATCGATACGTTGGGGCCTGGAAAAATTAGGATCAGCTAGTTTTAGATTATTCGGCGTGGGCCAATCCTTTGCGTCTAGCCCGAAGTTAGGCTGCATTTCCGTAATTGAGTTGGTGACAATTGCAGCGAAGGAAGCTCGATAGCTTGCGTCCTGGGATTGTACAACTATATGTACAGACTTGCTCGAAGGTAGAATGGAATCTCCGATACCGGAGATGTTAACATAAGACGAGCGGTGATCCAACTGCAACTGATTAGCAAGTCTAGATGTTACAAAGTTTGCCTGTGATGCAGAATCAAAAATGGCACGACATGGGATAAGTGCTCCATAACGATCTGTTACATGGACGGGGGCAGAAGGTAGCAACACGTTCTGGCTAGGCTGAGATTTCTGACTCGAGGGGGGAGGGCTAGTATATTTGCTTGCTACTAGGGCACTCGCAGCATCATGCTGGGTCGATTCCGTGCTCGGCGACGGCAACTCAGAGCCAGCGCCCGACTGTATGTGGAGCAGTGTGTGTTGTTTGGCCTGGCAATGCCTTCAAAGTCCTGACCTGCACCTCTGCAATTCATGGCCTTTGTTGAGGCCGTTCAAACACAAGCGGCTCTTCTTTGCTTCTTTGTATCGTTCAAACGCAGAGAGATTCAGGAATGCCTGACATCTAGATATGTAATGCTAGGAGGAATTGCAATGGTTACATGTGGGGTTAGGATGGTTGTTACTGGAGGTGATAAGGGTGCCAGGTTTACTTTCTCCCACCTGCTGGCTAGGAATTGTTACCATAGCCGATCCCAAAATTTTCCAGCATCCGACATCTTGCTTCCAAGAATGAGGCCATGCTTGACCACCGAGGCAATCCTGACGTCGGCAAGTTCTATTCCCATTTCTCCTTGGTCTTGTGGTCCAATTTCGTGCCTATGATGACGATCAGCAACCCATCGGAAATCTCCCGCGGGGTCGCCAAGGTCTGAAGTGCACGCAAGTGCGTTCCTCCAAGGAACGAATCGTATCCAGCGCAGCACCATCTAGACATCCACGAAGATATTGGAATTTTTCGATGATTGGTATGATGGTCTTTGTGCACAATTGTCGAGAACATCGAGTGGAATTCTAGCCAATCCATGTAGTTCCCACCGAATCGCGGAAGCTGCAACTCGGGCATTCGAGAACGGCCTACACTATTATAGGCGAACAACGACGAATTCCCCTCGAGAATATGCCGAGCCGTCGAAATCCAGGAAATCCAGCCTTTCAAGGCTCGTTTGAGCGGCATTGAAAATCGGCATTCATTCGCTCGATTTGCTCTAAGCGAGCTTGAAGTTCTGCCTCATCTAACTCGGCAAGCTCTTCCTTGGTGAGAAAGCGATCCATGGCCTTTAGTTGGCGCGCTACATCACTCGGCATTGCTGCGTTCGCGACATTGGTAGGCTCAGGTGCTGCCATGTTGAGGTTTTAAAAGAGTCACTCAACACGACCGAAAAAGACACCCTGTATATGTATAAACGTGGGAACCGGAAGCAAAGGGATTACAGCTAATGCCTTTAGCTGTGCGGCTGTGCGAGCTGTCCGATTCCGCTTTGTACTCCGCTTGTGTGTATTAGTGAGTTCGCTGCACTGCCTACCGCACTGCACTGACCAAATTGTTGCGACAGAGAAATTAATAGCCAGCAATGCGTGTATGTAGGTGTATGTACATAAGTATGTTTTAGCACCGAATTGTGCTTAAACGCCGAAAATTTGCTAAGGCTAACGAATGTCGATCACGAACGATTATTAATTTACACTGCAACTCAGAGATCACGTCGGGGTCACCAAATTTTATGTGGAGATAATGTTTTTTATTCCCAATCGGCCGACTAATTATTTCGAATTAAATAAAAGTCGGCGCAGAAATAAAATTACGATATGTTCTTTAATGCGTGACATCCAAATTGCAGGTGTGGCTTGCCTGCCCTTTACATTGCCGCTCCGATCGCTAAGCGCAGATTCGCTCGGCCGACGTCGGTAGGCAGACGCAAAGTGGAGATAGCGAAGAGCGAGCTGGCATAGAGCGTTTAGCAGGGCAAGCACGCGCAAAGCTTTAACAAACAAATGAATGACATAGACATAAGTAACAAACAAAATAAGCGGCTGAGGGCCAAGAATTAGGTGCTGTTTGGCAAGCAGCTAATCGGCTGGGTTCTGCTCCGAACACACATTTTTAGCAATATTATGTAGGCCGTCTAACCTGGGAATTGCGAAAGCAGCGAAAATTATTGACATTTTTGAGTTTGAAAATATTTTTAATGAGCTGTACTTGAGAGATACTTTAAGCCATGAACTGCAGCTGCATTTAACTTACATTTGGAAGTGGATAAATCTATATAATCCGAATGGGGTTGACACCTGCAGAAAACTAAGGAAATATTTATATATTCCTTAGATTTATTTACAGTTTTTTTTATGGCATGATAATAGAATTATCTATTTTTATTATTAATTACTCAAATATTTATGAAGTTCAATTTAAATTGTTTTGATCAAAATTATCTTATTATATGTACATATTTTGTAGATTTATTTATAGTACAATGGAATAATAATAAGAATATTATGAATTATAATTATTTATATTTCTACTTAATTTTTAAATAATTATTTAAAGTTTAATTTATAATGTTTTGATCAAAATAATATTTCACATTTTATGGCTATCGATATGTAACGTTATCGCCTGTATGTTAATGCAAATATATCGTAGTCTCCATAAATATTCTCTCATTGCGGTTTCAATTATGCGGCTCTTGGTCTAAGCTTTTATGATGTTTTTGGGGTCTGTGTCCACTTCCACGACGAGGGACACTCAATTTTCAATTGCCACACTTTACTCTCTCCCCCTCTCTCTTTCCTGCTCTCTCTCTTCCCTGCTCTCGGCTTTGAGGCGGAAATTGAAGACGTTAAGAAAGTTTCAATGTATGGCATCTCTGGGAAATGTTGCGTTGAAATGTGCCACGATATTGGCAGGTGCACGTTGGGGCTAACCATTTTGCTGTTTGTCCCCCATTTAGTTGTTTGTTTGTTGATTTCCCGCCCGTTATGCTGCAGGCAAAGGCAGGCGACATCTTTGCATCTCGGAAATGTTGCACAATTTAAACGAAATGCGAAAAGGAAAAGCGAAAACGAGGCAACAACAGCCAAAGGGCGTGGATGGGGAGGGGGTTGCGGGGGGAGCATCGCTAACAAGTTGCTGCCTCGATGCCTGTCAGGGCCCGTCTTCTGTCTGTCAGTTGCACAGCCGCACCTGCCCCTATGGCTCCTTCTCTTCTGCTGGGTTTGTGGCATTTCTCAAGGGATTGCAGTCTGGAAAAGTTGGCTTTTCTTTGCATTTAAAATCATACAAATTATTGTCAAAATATAAATTATTTTTATTATAAATTACTGTCCAAATCAAAGGCTATCATTCGGGGCGCATAGCTGATGGAAATGGGGTCTTCTGTGAGGGCACAGGCTAGTGAAACGCATCCTCGCTTGATCCTTGATGATGGCCATCGCGCAGCCCTACTACTTCACGGATCACAACTTTTGTGGAGCTGCACAGTGGCCCATGGGCCAAGATCCATCTTCAAGATATTCCAGAAAATTTTAACGGTAAATATTAGCCTTCTGTAATTAAAAGTATAATTCCTTGTAATCTTTCTCTGATCTTACGGGAGTTAACCCTCCGATCTGTTTTATTGGTTCGTGTCTTCTGAATTTAACAATTGTGTTTGGGCTTTCATAAGCCAAAAGCCGCGGAGCTGCGCTGCCAGTGACGCCGGCAGCGGAGCGGCAGAACTATTTGTTCTTATCTCTTATATGTTAGTATGTATATGTGTGAATATGCTCAGCGCTGTTGGCAGCGAGAGCGCGAGGGAGGATAGATGTGTGTATGCATGTATATTAGTGCCGTCAAGTCATGGGAACATGCTGACGCTGCACTTGGGTCGCTCGAGGCATTCTTGAGTGAATCGTAATACGATCACCCCGAATGTCTGGGAATTTATTGTTACGAAACACTGAAACATAGTGTTACAGTGTGTATTCTTTAAGTACCGTCGGTACAGTGGGTATTCGAAATAATGAATACTTTATGTGAATGTGTATATTATATTTAATTTAATATGAGCATACTACATCTCCCTCCTTTTGAAAAATAACGTAATCTAATGAAGTTATTTTATTTTTAGCTTTTACTATATATGTAGTTATGTATTCTTAAAAAGAAAATTTATATATTTAGTTAAATATGCGACACTGCAGTTTGCGTTTTAAAAAAGATTTTATTCTTTCACTTAAACTTAGTGCACATTGATTAGTTATTTCCCCGACGATGACTTATGTCCGGTGTCTTGAACGGAATTAACTTATGTTGAATTCTCCGACGGTGTCGCGATTGACGTTTGTCTTGAACAGAACTGCTTTGCCTTCCCGAATGTAGACTATTTATATCATGATGCTCGGCTTGGGATTCGGATTTGGATTCGGAGGCGTTGGCTTCGACTTCGGCTTCGGAGATGGAGTACGTGACTCGATCGATATGTGGGAAAGGCGGCTTTTGATGAAAGGCTTCCGCTGCGTATGATCGGTGTTGCATTACTTGGGGGTGGCTGAGAATAGGGCCTCTGATTGGTCAGCTACGATGGCGTGGTTCTTGAGAATCGATTAGTAATTGATCTCTGAAGAGTGGCGTGATTCTAGCGCGGCTGGATTTTAGTGCGGCTGGATTCTAATGCGGCATCTAATGTTTTATGTTCCACTTCTAGCTTAGGGTGTTTGTTTACATTGCCTGCAATCGGTTACGCGTGGTCCATTTCGAGCGTGAGATTGTTTATGGGGTTTCGAAGCTGAGAGTGTCGGATTGTTTATAGTAGTGTCGGTGCAGGGTAATAGACATAGACAAGGGTATGCGGAGCATGGACTATAGATATGTCACTCCCCCATTGTTAGATTTAAGCCTGTCCTCAGGCGATTATCCTTGGATATAAGTTCAGGTGCGTCTAAAACTGTGCCTGCTGGGGATTCTTCGTCTTCGTCTAAGGATGTTTCTATGTGCGGGTTGGTTTTAGGCTTATTGCTTTTACTTAGACTAAACAATTTGTAGCTTAATCCTATTATGATTATGACAAATAGTAGTATTAAGCTTACATGTAATACATTATTTAATTGCGTATTTTCTATTACGATTTCTTTGGTTTGCAAATAAGACAGTGGTTTAATTTTTGTTACGTTATTGTTGATGTATATGCTCGGTGCAAATTCTGGTATTGAGTTGGATATTAAGAATTCGTTTAATTGTACGCTGCAATTATGTATTTTTATACCCGATACTTAAAATGAGTATTGGGGTATATTAGATTTGTGGTAAAAGTGGATGTGTGTAACGTCCAGAAGGAATCGTTTCCGACCCCATAAAGTATATATATTCTTGATCAGCATCAATAGCCGAGTCGATTGAGCCATGTCTGTCTGTCCGTCCGTCCGTCTGTCCGTCTGTCCGTCTGTCCGTCCGTCCGTCTGTCCGTCTGTCCGTCCCCTTCAGCGCCTAATGCGCAAAGATTATAAGAGCTAGAGCAACGATGTTTTGGATCCAGACTTCTGTGATATGTCACTGCTACAAAAATATTTCAAAACTTTGCCCCGCCCACTTCCGCCCCCACAAAGGGCGAAAATCTGTGGCATCCACAATTTTAAAGATACGAGAAAACAAAAAACGCAGAATCGTAGAGAATGACCATATCTTTTAGACTGCAGAATCTGAATTGGATCGTATTACTATTATAGCCAGCATCAAGAAAACAATTTCATTTTTTCTCGCCCTGTCTCTCTCTAACACACAGGTAGCATAGGCGGCTTTGCTTAGAGTAAAACATTAGCGCCTAGATCTCAGAGACTATAAAAGCTAGAGCAACCAAATTTGGTATCCACACTCCTGTGATATCGGAGCTTGACCGTTTCGTGTCCAAATTTCGCCACACCCCCTTCCGCCCCCGCAAAGGACGAAAATCTGAGGCAACCACAAATCTCAGAGACTATTAAGGCTAGAGTAACCAAATTTGGTACACACACTCCTCTAAGATGTCACTATAAAACGTATATCTCAGAATTTCGCCCCACCCCCATCCGCCCCCACAAAGGACGAAAATCTGTTGCATCCACAATATTGCAGATTTGAGAAAACTAAAAACGCAGAATCATAGATAATGACCATATCTATCAGATTGCTAAATCTGGATCAGATCAGATCATTTTTATAGCCAAAAGGAACAAATCAATTTGCAGTGGCTACGCAGCGCCCGACGTCACGCACAGACTGATTTTCTGTCTCTCTCGCACGCACTCTTTGTCGTGTCGTTTAATATTAGCGGCGTCTGCCGGAGGAGAGCCATACTGACTTAAAATCGGGTATAACCGTAGAGTTGCGGTGTCCGCAGCAACTCACAACGTTCCCCCTCGTTATTAATGCGTTACCTTCTACTTTTATTTCTTGGTTTAGGCAATCTTGGTTTAATAAGGTTTTTGGTAATTTCCAAGTTAACAATATATTGGGTTCTATGAAATTTATTTGAAAGTTTTGGTGTGCCTTGGTGTATGGACATTTTGTTTCTACTTGTTTGACTATTCCTGAAATACATTCGTCATTTATTTTTCGTTTTGATTCTTTTTCATATACCTCGTATTCTAGAATGTAATAATTGTTTTGCGTTAGGTCAGTGAGGATGTTATTATCTTCATCTGGATATGGAACAATTTTAAGTATAGGAATATTTCTGATCTCTCGTGGGATGTTGGAAATTATTAGTATTTCGTTAGTGTCTGATTTCAACCAAGTAGATGATTTAATATTTAATAATTTCTCTGAATCGATGTGTTTCAGGTAATCCTGCCTCAATAATTTTGGATTAAAGATACCTAATCTTGTTAGCTGCATGCCTAATTCAATATCCTCTATGTACTCAGTAAAATGTTGAAGGTTAAATATTAATATTTCTAGTTGTTTATTTCTGTCATTATCTTTGTTTAATTTATTGACAACTTCTATGCCGGAATTTACTGCTTGAATTACTAAGTTTAATTCGTTAACTTGAACATTGTGGCTAGCCAGATTGTCTAATTTCCCTTCTAATCCGACCTTATCATCTTGATCTAACGTTCCAAATAGATATTGTGCCTACTGCATTTATAAGGCCTCTTCTGTTTCTTTTGGCTATTTTTATGCCGTTGAATTCGCGTTGCAATTTCTCGACTAAATATTGAACTTGGATTTCGTTATCAAATTGGGTTGCCTGTTCTAGTAAACTCTGATCGGTATTCGTCCGGTAGCTTGTAGGACGGTGAACATTAGTAAGATTATAATCCTAATTATGTTGTAGCTCCGGATTCCCAGTACTCTGTTCGGGTACTCTGCAATTATCGTGTTTACTTGTATTAGATTTCTTCTTTCTTTTGAATTTTGCTTTATAGTGGGTGATTTTTCTACCCCTATTCTTTTCTTCATAATGTTTTTCGTCTACCTGTCTAATTTCACCCGTCCTTTTGAAAGGATTTGTTACCTTAGACTTAACTAGAGGTGATAGTTTATAGCGGGTATCTACTTCATACTCTATGCGGTTTTTATTTAATTGAGTGATTTTATTCACTTTATTTAGTTGGGTGTCGTAATCAGGTGAGCCTGCATAAATGAATATATCAGCTGGTGTCCTATTTGTGGTATTATGTTTGGTTTTATGATTATAAGTATAAAGAATTAATTCAAACTTCGTGAATCTATGTTCTGGGTTATCCTCGCTAGCTATTATTCTTAATTATACCCGATACTCAAAATGAGTATTGGGGTATATTAGATTTGTGGTAAAAGTGGATGTGTGTAACGTCCAGAAGGAATCGTTTCCGACCCCATAAAGTATATATATTCTTGATCAGCATCAATAGCCGAGTCGATTGAGCCATGTCTGTCTGTCCGTCTGTCCGTCCGTCCGTCTGTCCGTCTGTCCGTCTGTCCGTCCCCTTCAGCGCCTAATGCTCAAAGACTATAAGAGCTAGAGCAACGATGTTTTGGATCCAGACTTCTGTGATATGTCACTGCTACAAAAATATTTCAAAACTTTGCCCCGCCCACTTCCGCCCCCACAAAGGGCGAAAATCTGTGGCATCCACAATTTTAAAGATACGAGAAAACAAAAAACGCAGAATCGTAGAGAATGACCATATCTTTTAGACTGCAGAATCTGAATTGGATCGTATTACTATTATAGCCAGCATCAAGAAAACAATTTCATTTTTTCTCGCCCTGTCTCTCTCTAACACACAGGTAGCATAGGCGGCTTTGCTTAGAGTAAAACATTAGCGCCTAGATCTCAGAGACTATAAAAGCTAGAGCAACCAAATTTGGTATCCACACTCCTGTGATATCGGACCTTGACCGTTTCGTGTCCAAATTTCGCCACACCCCCTTCCGCCCCCGCAAAGGACGAAAATCTGAGGCAACCACAAATCTCAGAGACTATTAAGGCTAGAGTAACCAAATTTGGTACACACACTCCTTTAAGATGTCACTATAAAACGTATATCTCAGAATTTCGCCCCACCCCCATCCGCCCCCACAAAGGACGAAAATCTGTTGCATCCACAATATTGCAGATTTGAGAAAACTAAAAACGCAGAATCATAGATAATAACCATATCTATCAGGTTGCTGAATCTGGATCAGATCAGATCATTTTCATAGCCAAAAGGAGCAAATCAATTTGCACTGGCTACGCAGCGCCCGACGTCACGCTCAGACTGATTTTCTGTCTCTCTCGCACACACTCTTTGTCGTGTCGTTAAATATTAGCGGCGTCTGCCGGAGGAGAGCCATACTGACTTAGTATCGGGTATAACCGTAGAGTTGCGGTGTCCGCAGCAACTCACAACGTTCCCCCTCGTTTTTCATTTACTGTTTTATGAAATCTTTCTACGTCAGCTACTCCATTTTTGCTGGAAGTGATCTCTATTTTGACATTTTCCGCATTCAACCATGCTTGCAATGCTGCGCACATAAAGGCTGAATCTTTGTCGGCTTTAATTCCCTGTGGCTTGCCCATTTCGTTAAAGACTTTCATGATGGCTCTCTTTGTTTCTAACCAGTCACGACTCTTAACTTCTACAAGGGTAGCGAATTTAGAATATACATCAATGCATGATAGGAATTGTTGATTGCCTACCAGATAAAAATCCATGACATACTTTTCTCTGATATTTTGTATTTCGGGGGTGATTTCGAAGGTTAGATTGGTGTTACGATGCTCTGTTTTAGCAACGTTGCACGTAGGACATTCATTGATAATATTTTGGATTAATTTTTGATAATCGGGGTAGTAGAATTTTCCTTTAAACCAATTAGTGGTCTTTTCGATACCTGGGTGAAGACGCTCTTTATGCTTCTTCAATATTTGTTCCTTGAATTCGGAGTAGTTCGAAATATCTATGAGTTTGGTATTGGATTTAATCAGTTTTGTGAAGTGATTTGGACTGATTAGACTGATAGTAATTGATTGGTCGCTCTGTAATTGGAATATAATTTGTATTATCTTCTTGCGCGCTATGGACCGTTGCACAATCACTATTAATGGTTTCCCCGAGTAGGTTTTCGTTAATCTTTACTCTTGATAGCGCATCGGCTACATGGTTTTCCTTTCCTGGTAAATGTTTTATTTTGAAGTCAAATTCATTTAATTTGATCTTCCATCGTTGTAGCTTCATATTTGGCTCCTTGAGGTTATTCAACCAAATCAAGGGTTTGTGATCACTTAATATCTCAAACGTTCTACCAAACAGGTATGATCTGAAATACTTAGTTGCCCAAACTATGGCTAGTAATTCCTTTTCTATTGCTGAATAATTGATTTCATGTTCGTTTAAGGTTCTACTTGCATAGCAAATTGGTTTGTGGTCTTGCGACAACACTGCTCCTAATGCAATTGTTACGGCAGAAACCGCAGCGGCAGCTCTAAATATCACTGCGCCTAACAGTCCTGAATATCACTGCGCCTAACAGCCCTGAATATCACTGCGTTAACAGCACAAACATTAACAGCGCTGAGCAAAGGGTTAATCAGGGCGAACGGCAGCTATAGGCGAGAAAAGGAGAAGGCAAGAAAAGAGGAAGAACGAAAACAAAGGCAGCGGAAAAAGCACTGAAGCGGTACAAGTTTTTTAGCGCTAGCTCGTAGTTTAACACCCGCCCGAATTTGTAAATGAATAAATGAATAAAATAAATCAAACCAATAAAACCGATCTGAAGAACAAAACCACGGGAGGCGTATTGAACACGGGAGGCTTATCAAACGTACGGCCCCAGATTTGGAGGCGTTGCCCGGCGCGGCAATATTCTAAAAAACTTTTCCTGCGCAACAGAGAGCAAATCGAATAATTACGACCGACAGAAAGAAGATCGGCGTGCGACGCAGTCAGCTGCGTCACGAGGGATTCGACTTTGCAGGACTGTACAAAAAAGACACCGGAGTAAAATGGACGGCGTCAAAGGTCAGCAGTCGGAATCTGGCGGTGAGACCCTGTGTGGATTAGGAGAAATAAATGTGCCGGAAAAGATGCTTGGTGCGTGTTCGGAGACTGAGGGAGGTGCAAGGGAAACTCATCGCGTCAGGGATACATATATAGATGTGATCTCGGCGGCAACAACGGCCACACCTAACGTGTCCACCACAGCCCCAACGAGCCATCAAGCACCAGAGCATACCAACCAGGAGGAGGGGTGGATCAAGCCTTTTCACCAAGAACGAGCCTTTTAGATAGCTGGGAAACGTTCGCTCAGCAGAGAGCGAGAGTACGCCACGGCCTTCGAGGGAATGCGCTCCATCCCGACGCATTCCAGACTGCCTCAAGCAGGAGGCCTCATGAGCTCCACGGTAATCAACGGCTGGGACAGAGCAGTTCCCAACTGGACCGGAGTCTACATGTCAGGACCCACGGAAGCCTCGCGGACTGGAATGCCTACTGGGCTGAATCCGAACGAGACAATGCCAGTCGGCGCCATGTGGCATCCAATGGCCGCACCGGCGCTGGGTACCAACCTGCATGGGCAAAACCCCTTCATTCGCGCCCCGACTGCACAGTATTAACCAAGTACGAGTCGAAATATTTCGGACCCGTACGCGTACGTGAGTAATCAAGCGGTCGCGCCAGCGGGGGCGGAGAGATGCTTGACAGCATCCCAGATAGCCGCAAGACAAGTCATCAACAAGGATCTACCATGCTTTTCTGGAAACCCCGAGGAATGGCCCATGTTCATAGTAAACTTCGAGCAATCTACAGAACGCTGCGGACTCAGCGATCAAGAGAATCTCATGAGGCTGCAAAGGTGCCTGAAAGGTGCTGCTTTGGAAGCAGTACGAGGAAAATTAATGATGCCCGCAACAGTCCGACTAGCCATCGAGACTCTTCGAATGCTATACGGCCGACCAGAGGCCATATATCACACCCTGCAGACGAAGCTAAGAATGGAGCCGTCCTTGAAATCGAGCAGCATCGAAAGCCTAGTGCGCCTGGCGCTGTCGGTGCAAAATTATCGCGCTACTGTTGACGCGATAGGACTGTCCGCCTATCTGAACGACCCAATGTTACTTCGCGACCTTGTGGAGAAACTCCCATTCGACTTGAAACTGGATTGGGCCAGACAAAGCGCTGGACTTCCGAGGGTAAATATCGCTGTTTTCGACGATTGGCTATTCCGAGTCGCATCGTGCGCAAGCACCGTGATGCCAGTAGCACCCGAGAAAGAAGTCTGCACGAAGGAGAAGAACCCAAGAATCCGGCTCATGGTGCACAATGATAGCAGCGCACAACCGCCCTGCCGTAGGTGCAATGGGGCCCACAAATTGGAGGACTGTAAGCAGTTCCTGGAGCTAGAAGGGCCAGGTAGATGGAACTTCGTCAGAGAAAATAAGCTATGCTGGAGGTGCCTTGGCAAACACTTTATAAGGCACTGTAAGTCAACAAGAGTATGTTCCGTCGACGGATGCTCGAGAAAGCACCATTTCCTCCTCCACAACAGTAACCAGCAAAGCTCTACGATAGAGAATAGGCCGATGGAAAGCACTACGGTACTGCACACGATGCAGAACGAAGCTGCGTTGTTTAGATACGTCCCCTTAACATTGTATGGACCGAACGGCCAAATGCAAGTGTTCGCACTGATAGACGAAGGATCCGCCTGTACCCTAATCGAGACGGAGATAACGGAAAAACTAGGTATCGATGGCCCCTCGGACGAGCTATGCCTACGCTGGACTGGAGACATCACGCAGAGAGAATCTCAATCCAAATGGATAAGCCTAGCGATGTCTCCAAGGGACAATGTGGCTCGCAGATTCAGTAAAAAACCTGGATCTGCCGAAGCAGACGCTGGACGACTCAATCCTAAAATCCCATTCGCACTTGGAAAAGCTACCGATACTCAGCTACAAGGACGTGAGAGCGTCATTGATCATCGGATTGGACAACGTGAAACTTGGAGTGCCACTGACCGTCAAAGAACGCGAGAATTCCGAATTTATCGCCGCCAAGTCCAGGTTGGGGTGGTCTGTTTATGGCCGCAGAAAGGGCGACGGGCCAGCGAGTCCGCGGGTAATGCACGTATGCGAATGTAATAAACACCCACAGCTGGACACTCTTGTAAAAGAGAGTTTCTCATTAGACGCGGTTGGCATAAACATGGCGAAGAGCACACTCAGGTCCAAAGAGGACGAAAGAGCAAAAACAATACTGGAAAATTCCACGAGGTTTAGCAGCGAAATGAAGAGATGGGAGACAGGACTCCTCTGGCGGTACGACAACGTGGTACTTCCCTCCTCCAGAGAGCTGGCAATGCGACGACTTCGGTGCCTATAATCTCGTATGACACGCGATAAGGTGCTACGAGAGTTCGTAAACGAACAGATTAAGAGGTACGAAGACATCGGCTACGTCCGAAAACTGGAAAAAGATGAAATGGTCGAAGGCAAACGCTCCTGGTATCTGCCCGTATTCGTGACTAAGAACCCGAACAAAGGCAAATTAAGACTTGTATGGGATGCAGCAGCCAAAGTGGAAGGCATCGCTCTTAATTCAATGCTACTAAAGGGCCCCGACCAATTGCCATCGCTGGTAGGAGTAATATCGCGCTTTCGAGAGAAGTCTATTGGCATCTGCGGAGATATTAGAGAAATGTTTCACCAGGTTAGGATACGTTCGGAGGATCAAAGCTCACAGCAGTTTCTCTGGAGATATGGTGACACCAGTCGAGAACCGGATAGGTACGTAATGAGCGTAATGACCTTTGGTGCTTCTTGTTCCCCAGCAGCAGCGACCTACGTGAGAGATAGGAACGCAGAAAGGTTCATCGAGGAACAAAGAGAGGAAGTAGAGGCCATACTTCGCAACACCTTTGTAGATGACTGGCTCCAAAGCTGTGACTCAGAAGACGAAATGGTCCGTCTAGCGCTGGCAGTGAGGAACATACACAAAGAAGGAGGCTTCGAGATGAGAGGATGGATATCTAACTCGAGCACTGTGATGAGAGCGCTCTCAGGAGATGGAGAGCATCAAGAACGACCCATCGAGATGACAGACTCAACAAGACGAGAACGAGTTCTTGGCATGTGGTGGCATCCAAGGAATGATTACTTCACCTTCGTCAATAAGTTCCCGAATGACATATACGACGAAGCGAAAACTGTGACGAAGCGGTCAATTCTACGTACAGTCATGACCATCTTCGATCCCTTAGGACTACTGGGGTTCTATATTATACAGGCAAAGATAATACTGCAGGACGTGTGGAGGTCGGCCGTAGGCTGGGATGAACAGGTCGAAGAAAGCGAACGTCAACGTTGGATGATATGGGCACGGCAACTACAAAACATCGAAAAATTAAGGGTTCCACGATATCTCGGTCTAACGAAAGAAACATCTAATATCCAATTACACATCTTTACAGACGCGAGCATAAACGCCTTTGCAGCCGTCGCCTACATAAGGATCGAACAAAGAGGAGAAGTCAGATGCACACTACTCGCATCCAAGACAAGAGTGGCACCATTGAAACCAATTTCGATTCCCAGGATGGAGCTTATGGCAGCGATCCTCGGCCTACGACTAGCTAAACTCATAACACAGGAGCTCTCCGTCGAGGTCAAGCGACGTGTTTTTTGGACCGACTCCAAGAACGTGTTGTATTGGATATGTTCAGACGCCCGAAAGTACCATCAGTTCGTTGCGCTCCGAATTGGAGAGATCTTGGAAACCTCGGACATATCAGAATGGAAATGGGTTCCATCCGCTCTGAACGTAGCAGACGATGGAATGAAGTGGACCAAAGAGTCGAGTTTCCAACCGGAAGCGAGATGGTTCTCCGGTCCGCCGTTCCTATTTGACGAGGAAGAACACTGGCCAACTACACAGCTCAACTCGAGTAATCTGGAACGGATACACGTACACGAATGGACAGATACGCCGAAACCGCCATCAAAGCTGAGTAGCATAATCCCAAATGTATGTCGCTTTAGCAAATGGGAAAAGTTCACGGGAGCCCTGAGATGCGTGATGAGATTTCTGGACAAAATACGCAAAAGAGATTTCGCATCAGAGGAGGCAAATTTAGCCGCACGCTTTCGCAACATGGAAGATGTCAACATCGTTATATACCGGATGGTCCAAGAAGAGGCTTACTCTGAAGAAATGGCTCTTCTACGACAAGGAAGAATCGTGAGTAAGAAAAGTTCGATCTACAAATTATCGCCGTACCTCGATGAAACAGGCGTACTGAGAATACGCGGCCGCATAGATAAGTCGATCGGCATAACGAGGAACCTGAAACGGCCAGTAATTCTACCCGGAGGACATAACGTCACTAATCTTCTCATTGATTATTTCCATCGGAAGTTTCGGCATCAGCTTACTGAGATCGTCGTCAACGAGATGCGACAATTGTACCACATACCAGGACTGCGAGCAAGAGTTCGCGCCGTAGCGAAAACCTGCCAAAGATGCCGCAATAAGAGAGCGCTTCCAGAGGCACCGGAGATGGGAAGCCTACCACCAGAGCAATCAAGCAATCAACGAATTGCCATTCACAAACGTAGGAAGACGACGCGAGAAACGATGGGGAGTACTATTCACGTGCCTCACCGTGCGAGCAGTACACATCGAGCTGGCAAACTCCCTGTCAACAGACGCCTTCATGGACATTGGAAATGTTCGTTGCCCGTCGAGGAGTCCCCAAGAGAATCGTATCGGACAACGGGACGAACTTCCGAGGAGCCAGCCGCCTACTACGAGAAGAAATTGAAAGAATTCTACCGAACGAACTGGAAACCAAGTACCCGCAAATAGAATGGTCCTTCATACCCCCAGGAGCACCCCACATGGGAGGTGCGTGGGAAAGAATGATCAGATCGGTGAAATCCATACTAGCCGAAATATTAGAGGAGACGCACGTACAAGAACCAGTGCTGAGAACAGCACTAGCAAAGATAGAAAATATGCTAAATTCCCGACCCCTGACTTACGTGCCGTTGGAGTGTCCGGAAGCCGACGTACTTACACCGAATCACTTTCTGAGAGCAGAGACCAGCTCGATGGCAGCAAATAGCGACGGCAGCGCAATAGGAGCTATGCTTGGTAAGAGTTTTCGCATTGCAGGGCAGATCGTGGACAGCTTCAGAAAACGATGGCTGAAGGAGTACCTACCGTGCCTGACGACACGAACCAAATGGCATGGACCTCCAACCAACCCTATCCAACTCGGAGACGTCGTGGTTCTAGCGGACGAAACAAGCCCCAAGGTGCAGTGGAGGAAAGGCGTCATCATGGACCTTCGAGTAGCCAAGGACGGGATCGCCCGAAGCGCGGTGATCCGCACTGCATCTGGACTGCTAACTCGGCCAATAGTTAAACTGGCCAAGTTAGACGTGAGGACAACGAACCCACTAATGGATCAAGGCGTAACCAGAAGTTTGGCAAACATCACGACAAGCGACGAAGTTTGCGAAGGGGTGAATGTTACGGCAGAAACCGCAGCGGCAGCTCTAAATATCACTGCGCCTAACAGTCCTGAATATCACTGCGCCTAACAGCCCTGAATATCACTGCGTTAACAGCACAAACACTAACAGCGCTGAGCAGAGGGTTAATCAGGGCGAACGGCAGCTATAGGCGAGAAAAGGAGAAGGCAAGAAAAGAGGAAGAACGAAAACAAAGGCAGCGGAAAAAGCACTGAAGCGGTACAAGTTTTTTATCGCTAGCTCGTAGTTTAACACCCGCCCGAATTTGTAAATGAATAAATGAATAAATGAATAAAATAAATCAAACCAATAAAACCGATCTGAAGAACAAAACCACGGGAGGCGTATTGAACACGGGAGGCTTATCAAACGTACGGCCCCAGATTTGGAGGCGTTGCCCGGCGCGGCAATAGCAATGTTACTTGCATCGGTTGTTACCGTGAACATTTTGTTGAAATCTGGGAATGCGAGGATGGGGTCTGAGGTGATAAGTATTTTCAACTTTTCGAAGGCCTCGACGTATTTTTCCTCGGTTGGGTCTATGACTGCTCGTTTCTTTAATTTGAGTGTCATTGGTTTTGCTATATTAGCAAAATTGGGAATGAACTTCCTATAAAATCCACATAAACCTATGAATGATTTTATTTTTGTGGTTGTATTGGGTATTGGGAAGTTTACTATGGCGGATATTTTCTTTGGATTAGGAACTATGCCGTTAGTTGTTACTACATGGCCTAGGAATTCCGTTCTTCTTAAGGAATTCACACTTATCCATTTGAAGTTTGAGGTTTGCATCTCTCAACTTTCCAAAGACCCTTTTAAGAGACAACAAATGTTCTTCCAATGATGTGGAATAGATAATGATGTCGTCTAGATACACAAGGCAATCTTTGAAAATTAAATCTTCTAACAGATTGTTCATGCATCTTTGGAATGTGGCGGGGGCAGTGGTTAGCCCAAAAGGCATACGAGTGAACTCGTAATGACCATGCTTCGTGGAGAAAGCTGTTTTTGGGATCGAGCTAGGTTCCATGGGAATTTGATAGAATCCCTTAGCTAAATCGATTGTTGTAAAATATTGGCACCTACCTAGTTTATCTAGGATTTCGTCCATTCTGGGTGTAGGAAATTTGTCCTTGATTGTCACCTCGTTTAGACTTCTATAATCTACTACCATACGATATTTCTGCTTTCCTGATGCATCTATCTTCTTTGGTATCATAGCAATGGGTGCACAATAGGGAGAATTCGACTTACGAATGATTCCCTGTCTAATCATATCTTTTATTTTTTGGGTCACTTCCTGATCGTGTATTTGAGCATACTTATATGGTCGACGATATACAGGATCTTCGTGATGGGTTTTAATTTCGTGCTTTATAGTACTAGTGAAGGTCAGAAGGTGACATCTTCTTTATACTGCACGTCCTTAAATTCATAGAGAACTTTCTTTAGTTTCTCCTTTTCTTCGTCATTTAAATGTTCCAACCTTAGCTGGTTACATTCCCTTAATTCATTCTCTAATGCGGAAGCGAAGTATTGCTCTCCTTCAGGAGATGGGTCAAGGCACTTGGGTGTAGTTATATCTTCCTTTGAAGATGACTTATCACTTTTGTGTGCGGTCTTGCCGTCGGCAATTGCTTCTCCACTTTGGATGATTGGGTATGACCTTTCTCCTAACGTTACCGTTCCATTTCGGTAATCGATGACGGCTTTGCTGGCCATCAAATATTCTCTGCCTAAGAGTATGTCATAATTTTCAGAAAAATTATGAATATACAATTTTTGTTTTGTCGGACAGTTTTTGGTTGCATTACGTGTAATGCTCTGAGTCAGACGGACGGGTCCTTTGATGGTATGGACGGTAAGGTTGTCGCTATCGACTTTGGAATCTGTATAGTTTTCTTTTATTATATTTATCGACGATCCCGAGTCCGCGATACCTCTTAACTTTTTATTATTTACAATTATTTCTATATATGGTCCTCCTCGATTTCTTCCGAGGCACTCTGCTGAAAATTTACATCCATTTTCATATGTCTACTTTGGCTTTCCCTAGATCGTTTGACTGGCTGATTCGGTGCACTGCTACCTGCCTGAGTCTGGTTAATTTGATAGTTAGTGGGATTCTGTGCTCTGCCTTGGTTTAAGGAATTTCTAAATTCATTAAATAATCCTTTATTATTTACTGCATTATTTCCTGAATTATTTCGATTCGTTCCATGATTATTTCTGGAATACTTGGGCTTTGATTGTTATAATCGTTACTACTATAGCGAGGGTAATAAGTTCCAACGTTCCTACGATTGTTATTTCCGTTTCTTGCGTGTTTGTGATTCTTGTTATCATTTACAAAATTTTCGTAGATTCCTAACTCTTGAGCTGATTTTTCTAGTGTAGCCATAGTAGAAATGTCCTTCTTTGCTAAGATAATGAACAGTCTATTGGGTAGAGCATCTTCTATGGTATGTCTGGTGGCATTTTCCAGAGCGTTTTTAAAGATTATCTTATTTTCTGCGCTAGTTTCCAGATTTAGTTTGCTTATTATAACATTGGACTTAATTTCTAGTTCCTCTATGAACTTACGAATACTCCCATTGAATTTGGTATCGTGTAATTGTTGTAGTAGCGTCTCGTATGGAGTGTGGTTGTTGAATTTGCTGATTAGGGCTTCCTTTAGATCCCTCCAGGTGTTGGGTTGAAGACTCTGTGATAAAAGTTGTGCTCGTCCGCACAGTTGACCCTCAGTGGCTCCGTACATGATGCTTTGTTGTCGGAGGTCTTCTGTTGGGTACAATCCGGAGATGTACTCAATTCTGCTTATGAACGAACTTAGACGTTCTTGGTATCCGTCTTATGGTGGAATTTGCCTGATTGACTTCAAGGCTTGGTTCAGGTGTATTTCTGATAGCGGCATGTTGATTTCTTTTTATTTATTGGTTTTTCTAATATTAATTGAGTTTGAATCGTGTGTAGATTCTTTGGCGGATCTCTTTAGTATTAGCGTTACTTTTTCTCTGATCACTGTAGGTTATTACGCACTGTAACTGTCACTACGCCAATTGAAGTCTTAAAACGAGGGGGAACGTTGTGAGTTGCTGCGGACACCGCAACTCTACAGTTATACCCGATACTAAGTCAGTATGGCTCTCCTCCGGCAGACGCCGCTAATATTAAACGACACGACAAAGAGTGCGTGCGAGAGAGACAGAAAATCAGTCTGAGCGTGACGTCACGCGCTGCGTAGCCACTGCAAATTGATTTGTTTCCTTTGGCTATAAAAATGATCTGATCTGATTCAGATTCAGCAATCTGATAGATATGGTCATTATCTATGATTCTGCGTTTTTAGTTTTCTCAAATCTGCAATATTGTGGATGCAACAGATTTTCGTCCTTTGTGGGGGCGGATGGGGGTGGGGCGAAATTCTGAGATATACGTTTTATAGTGACATCTTAGAGGAGTGTGTGTACCAAATTTGGTTACTCTAGCCTTAATAGTCTCTGAGATTTGTGGTTGCCTCAGATTTTCGTCCTTTGCGGGGGCGGAAGGGGGTGTGGCGAAATTTGGACACGAAACGGTCAAGGTCCGATATCACAGGAGTGTGGATACCAAATTTGGTTGCTCTAGCTTTTATAGTCTCTGAGATCAAGGCGCTAATGTTTTACTCTAAGCAAAGCCGCCTATGCTACGTGTGTGTTAGAGAGAGACAGGGCGAGAAAAAATGGAATTGTTTTCTTGATGCTGGCTATAATAGTAATACGATCCAATTCAGATTCTGCAGTCTAAAAGATATGGTCATTCTCTACGATTCTGCGTTTTTTGTTTTCTTGTATCTTTAAAATTGTGGATGCCACAGATTTTCGCCCTTTGTGGGGGCGGAAGTGGGCGGGGCAAAGTTTTGAAATATTTTTGTAGCAGTGACATATCACAGAAGTCTGGATCCAAAACATCGTTGCTCTAGCTCTTATAGTCTTTGAGCATTAGGCGCTGAAGGGGACGGACAGACGGACAGACAGACATGGCTCAATCGACTCGGCTATTGATGCTGATCAAGAATATATATACTTTATGGGGTCGGAAACGATTCCTTCTGGACGTTACACACATCCACTTTTACCACAAATCTAATATACCCCAATACTCATTTTGAGTATCGGGTATAAAAAGAGTTCACTTTTAACTGAGATCCTACCGACTGCGCCAGTTAAATATGCGACACTGCAGTTTGCGTTTTAAAAAAGATTTTATTCTTTCACTTAAACTTAGTGCACATTGATTAGTTATTTCCCCGACGATGACTTATGTCCGGTGTCTTGAACGGAATTAACTTATGTTGAATTCTCCGACGGTGTCGCGATTGACGTTTGTCTTGAACAGAACTGCTTTGCCTTCCCGAATGTAGACTATTTATATCATGATGCTCGGCTTGGGATTCGGATTTGGATTCGGAGGCGTTGGCTTCGACTTCGGCTTCGGAGATGGAGTACGTGACTCGATCGATATGTGGGAAAGGCGGTGGTTTTTGAATTTGCTGATTAGGGCTTCCTTTAGATCCCTCCAGGTGTTGGGTTGAAGACTCTGTGATAAAAGTTGTGCTCGTCCGCACAGTTGACCCTCAGTGGCTCCGTACATGATGCTTTGTTGTCGGAGGTCTTCTGTTGGGTATAATCCGGAGATGTACTCAATTCTGCTTATGAACGAACTTAGACGTTCTTGGTATCCGTCTTATGGTGGAATTTGCCTGATTGACTTCAAGGCTTGGTTCAGGTGTATTTCTGATAGCGGCATGTTGATTTCTTTTTATTTATTGGTTTTTCTAATATTAATTGAGTTTGAATCGTGTGTAGATTCTTTGGCGGATCTCTTTAGTATTAGCGTTACTTTTTCTCTGATCACTGTAGGTTATTACGCACTGTAACTGTCACTACGCCAATTGAAGTCTTAAAACGAGGGGGAACGTTGTGAGTTGCTGCGGACACCGCAACTCTACAGTTATACCCGATACTAAGTCAGTATGGCACATCCACTTTTACCACAAATCTAATATACCCCAATACTCATTTTGAGTATCGGGTATAAAAAGAGTTCACTTTTAACTGAGATCCTACCGACTGCGCCAGTTAAATATGCGACACTGCAGTTTGCGTTTTAAAAAAGATTTTATTCTTTCACTTAAACTTAGTGCACATTGATTAGTTATTTCCCCGACGATGACTTATGTCCGGTGTCTTGAACGGAATTAACTTATGTTGAATTCTCCGACGGTGTCGCGATTGACGTTTGTCTTGAACAGAACTGCTTTGCCTTCCCGAATGTAGACTATTTATATCATGATGCTCGGCTTGGGATTCGGATTTGGATTCGGAGGCGTTGGCTTCGACTTCGGCTTCGGAGATGGAGTACGTGACTCGATCGATATGTGGGAAAGGCGGCTTTTGATGAAAGGCTTCCGCTGCGTATGATCGGTGTTGCATTACTTGGGGGTGGCTGAGAATAGGGCCTCTGATTGGTCAGCTACGATGGCGTGGTTCTTGAGAATCGATTAGTAATTGATCTCTGAAGAGTGGCGTGATTCTAGTGCGGCTGGATTTTAGTGCGGCTGGATTCTAATGCGGCATCTAGGGTTAGGGTTAGGGTGTTTGTTTACATTGCCTGCAATCGGTTACGCGTGGTCCATTTCGAGCGTGAGATTGTTTATGGGGTTTCGAAGCTGAGAGTGTCGGATTGTTTATAGTAGTGTCGGTGCAGGGTAATAGTCATAGACAAGAGTATGCGGAGCATGGACTATAGATATGTCACTATATATATATTTTTTTTTCTTTTTTTTTTAGTCAATTTATAGAGTATTGAACTTGAATTATTATTGATAAAATTTATTAGTTATTTGAATATAAATGCAGAATAATATATTTTTATGGTTTATATTTATGTATGGCCATACTAAAAATGATTAAGAATTGCAAATCTTTAACCTATCCTTATGGACTTTCTGAGTTTTGTTTTTATTATCGGAGATTATGACGTTATCTCTTTCTCCGATACTTTCTACTCTATATGGTCCTATATATTTAAAATCTTGCTTATGACCTGTTTCATTTTTCAATAAAACTTTATCTCTTACTGCTAAATTTAAATCTTTTAACTTTAAGTCATATAGCTGTTTATTTTTAATTTTATGCTGCTCGAGCATAATCCTTGCTCGTTTATATGCTATTTCTAATCTATATTTACTCTCTTTAGAGTAATCATCTATGTTATATAGAGGTGCTATTCTAAAAATTAAAACAATATACGAAGTATTGCAGCCATACATCCCAATCTGATTTGTCAGCTGAGATGTATGAGCGTATGAACTCGTTAAATGTTCTGTGGCTTCGCTCCACGGTTCCTACAGTCTGGTGATGATGTGCAGTAGAAGTTATGTTTTTGATGTTTAGATTTTTACATAAGTCTTCAATTATTGAATTTTTATATTCTGTTCCCATGTCCGTAATGAACGTCTTCATTGGACCGTACTTTAGAATACAATTTTCAAAAATAGCTTTAGCTACTGTATTTGCACTTTTGTTTCTAATGGGTATGGCAACAAGGTATTTTGTCAGGTCACATATTAAGGTGACTGCATATTCATTTCCTTGTTCTGATTTAGGAAGTGGACCGATCGTATCCACTATTACCCTATCAAAAGCCATGTATGGTGTTTCTGTAATAGTCAATGGAGTTATTGTGTGCTTGGTTACTTTAGCTTTTTGTCATTTTGGACATTTTCGTATGTAATTGGTTATTTCTTTAGTCATACCTTTCCAAAAATAATGTCTTTTGACCTTGGCCAAGGTTTTTGTTATGCCTGTATGTCCTCCTTGTATGGGATCATCATGTAATGTAGACAGTATTGCTTCTTTTTCTTTTTCATTTTTAATTAGGGTCACCGGGTTGAGTAGCGCTACTCTTATTGTTCGTAATATTTTATTGCCCATATTTTTAAAATTATCTATTGAAATCTATTCAAAGATATTTTCCCACGGTGCCACTTTGAGTTGGCTGATTTTTTGTTTACCGGCTTGCGTTTCAAGCCTTTGGAAAAACTGACCTAAGTCAAGGGTTCCATTAGTATACAAATCGCTAACATCATATCTTGCTGTAATTTTTTTTCCATGTTTGAAAAAACATAAATTATTATTTACATGCAAGGTCACTACTTTACGTACTTCGTCATTGTTGATGACTTCATATACGTTGGGCTTTGAAGCTTTTGTTAGAGATTGCCTAGGCAATTCTATTTGTTCTTTTCCTGCGCAGGATTTCTGTCTACTCTGTTGCCTGGTAGTGACTTTCAGGACTTTATTCGTTTTTTGTATGTTTTTCAGGTCTGTGATGGTTATTCTTGATAACGCATCTGCTACATGATTATCTTTACCCTTTAGATACTCGACTGTAAAGTCGTATTCTTCTAATTCGAGCCGCATGCGTGTGAGTTTTGAGCTGGGATTGACCATTGAAAATAGGTATGTTAGTGGTCTGTGATCCGTTTGTACTGTAAAGTGTTTACCATAGATATATGGTCGAAAAAGGGGAATTTCCCAATGAATTGCTGCTAATTCCTGTTCTGTAGTACTTTTGTTACTTTCACCTTTTGTGAATGAACGTGATGCATATGCTAATGGGAGTTGGAGTCCGTTATGGTTTTGAGTTAAAACCGCTCCACATGCTTGTTTACTAGCATCGGTGATTATGCAAAATTCTTTCTGAAAATCTGGGTACTGTAACAGAGTGCGTTCCATAAGTTTATCTTTTAAATATTGGAATGCATTTTGACATTCAGTTGACCACTCAAAGGGGACATTCTTTGTGACGACGCTTCGGCCGGGGTATGCTCGTCGCGCCGGGTTCCACAGAAATTTGTTTGATCTCTGGGTGTGGTAGCTGAAAGAGAGTCTCGTGGTTCAAGAATAAGGCAGGCTGGGATCGGTAATAAAAGAGATAGAGTTAGATTTATTGTGCTTAATGGTACAAAGTTTAGTAGTTGCGCGGGTGTTTTTTGCGGCGGGCTCGTCCTTCGGGGTCGTCCTTCGGTTGGGCCGCACGTGGCGGATGGTTGCGTGCGGGGCCGGGGAGTCGTCTGGCCGGATCGACGGAGGTCGTCTGTGCTTCGCGGGGAAGGGTGTTGCGGAGGGTTACTGCGCTCCGAGGAGTGATTCTGTGGAGGAGGGTTAATGCGCTCCGAGAAGAATTAAAGGTTGCGGAGGGTTAATGCGCTCCGAGGGGGGGGGGGGGGGGGGGGGTAATGTTGCGGAGGACGAATGCGCTCCGAGGCGAATTAAATGTTGCGGAGGGTTAATGCGCTCCGAGGAGAAGTAAATGTTGCGGAGGGTGAATGCGCTCCGAGGAGAATTAATGTTGCGGAGGGTTAATGCGCTCCGAGGAGAATTACTGTTGCGGAGGGTGAATGCGCTCCGAGGAGAATTAATGTTGCGGAGGGTTAATGCGCTCCGAGGAGAAGATATGTTGCGGAGGGTTAATGCGGTCCGAGGAGAAGTAAATGTTGCGGAGGGTGAATGCGCTCCGAGGAGAATTAATGTTGCGGAGGGTTAATGCGCTCCGAGGAGAAGTAAATGTTGCGGAGGGTGAATGCGCTCCGAGGAGAAGAAATGTTGCGGAGGGTGAATGCGCTCCGAGGAGAATTAATGTTGCGGAGGGTTAATGCGCTCCGAGGAGAAGTAAATGTTGCGGAGGGTGAATGCGCTCCGAGGAGAAGAAATGTTGCGGAGGGTGAATGCGCTCCGAGGAGAATTAATGTTGCGGAGGGGTAATGCGCTCCGAGGAGAAGTAAATGTTGCGGAGGGTGAATGCGCTCCGAGGAGAATTAATGTTGCGGAGGGTTAATGCGCTCCGAGGAGAAGTAAATGTTGCGGAGGGTGAATGCGCTCCGAGGAGAATTAATGTTGCGGAGGGTTAATGCGCTCCGAGGAGAAGAAATGTTGCGGAGGGTTAATGCGCTCCGAGGAGAAGTAAATGTTGCGGAGGGTGAATGCGCTCCGAGGAGAAGAAGAGAGGCGGAGGTTTAATGCACTCCGAGGAGGATGGGAGGATCGCTGGGTCTGCTGGTGGCTGCTGCTGATGCTTACCTCTCCACTGGCCGGAGCCGAACTGATGCTGATCGCTCTGGCGGAGCTCCTTTTATTCCCAAAACGCGGCTGATCTTACGGTCTGTCCCTAGCGCGTTGTGCTGCGGGGCCCTAACGCGTTTGCACGGGCCGGCTGATAGTGTGCCCGTTGGCGCGTGGGTTATGGCCACACTTGGTCCGGTCAGCTGGGGGTGTGCCCGTGGCTGGCTGTGCTACGGGCCCATTTGTGGGGCTCAGCTGTGGTTTGTTTGTTTGTATTGTTTGTTTATTTATATTTCTTTTATTCTGTGGCAGGTCTTCATGTATTGTCGCTTATGTTCTACTTATCCTACTAATACTTATTTTCTAATCTTCATGGCTTGTCTTGGTGATTCTATTGAGGTTGGTTTGGTGTTTGTGGCGCCGGCGCTTGGTTTTCCTGGCGCTGGGCGTCACACTCCCCCCTCCTTTCCCAGTGGAGCGTTACCGCCTGACTTTGTTGGGAACCATGCGCTTATGCGGACATCTCCAGCTCGGCCGATCTTCACCCAACACGCCTCTTGTTTCTCGTTCCACATTTTGAATCGTCGTTGAGTGTGTTTTGGGCGGTCGAGGAGTTTGGCTTTGACTAGTTCGATCGCCGTTGTCGCTAGTTCAAATTTTTCTGGGACATTCCATTCGCCCGGGATGGTGCCTCTATGGATGGGCCTCCGGGTTTCCGGTTCTGGTGTTGGCCGCTCAGGGTTTAGGTCCAGCACGTCCCGGTCGGACTCTTCGTCTTCCATTTGTTTGGCCCAGGAAAGTTTCGGGCCTTGTTGTTCGCTGGTTTCTCGTGCCGTTTGTTCCTGTAGTTTGGCTTGGTTTGCCTAGCTGATCCTCTTTTTTGTTGGTATTACTTCCTTGTGCGTCGCTGTTTGTTCTCCTTGGGTCTTGCGTTGTCCTGCCGTGGTTTCCATTGTTATGTTCGTTTCTGCTTTCCTGGGCGCTGACACCTTTGTCCCCGATACTTTCATTCGTGAGCTGGGCGGGAGGGCGTCCGGTAGTAGTTTTGTCGCTCGGTTCTTGTGGCTGGCCCGTGCCATCCTCTCTTTGAATTTTCGGACCGACATGTTGAATTTCTCTTCTTTATTTTCCATTTGTCTGAAAAGGTAGAGAGAGGGCATCGTTATTGTATTTGCTTCCTCTATTTTTGCAGGTTTTAGTTGTGAGACGTGTGCCCTTAGTCTTTTGTTCGTCGTCGTATCTTGTAAGGTTATGATCACTGGGGAGGTTTGTTCGAGTACCTTACACGGGCCGGTGTATTTCGGTTCTAGTTTCGCTGTTGTCTTGTCGATCTTTTTCGATAGTGGGTGCGTTCGTACCCATACTAAGTCCCCTTTTTTTGGTTTCCATGCTCGCTTTCGCAAATTGTAATGTCTTGCTTGTTTTGCTGCTGCTTCTTCCATGTTTTTCCTGGCCATTGTTTCTGTTTGTTTCCGTTTGTCGGTGCTTTCTTGGTTTGTTTGATTGTTGAACCCTGACCCTAGTGTTACCTCGTCAAATAGGTTGCCCGGTAGTCTAAGTTCTCTCCCGAATATCAGGTATGCCGGGCTAAACCCTGTTGATTCAGACTTGCTGCTATTTATCGCTAGGGTTAGTTCGGGTAGTTGTTCGTCCCATTTGTTGTGTTTCCCTCCCGCGAATTGTCTTTAGTGTTCGGTTCGCTCGTTCGGTTGGGTTTTCTTGTGGTGTGTATGGTGCCGTGAATTGTTGGGTGATGCCCCACGTTTTCATTACCTGTTTCGTCTTTCTGCTTGTAAATTGTACGCCGTTGTCTGAGATCACTCGCTTTGGTGCACCTCCCCTCGCCAGTATTTTTTCTCTGAACGCCTTTAGGAATGCGTCCGCCGTTGCGCTTCTTGCCGGTGTGACCTCCACCCATTTCGAAAATTTATCGATAAATACGATTAGTGCGGTGTTGCCGCGCGGCGATCTTGGCAGTGGTCCCACGAAATCGACGCATATTGTTTCCCATGGTGCGTTTGCGATTTTGGTGAGCATTTTGCCAGCCGCTGCCTGTTGCGATACCTTAAATTTTTGGCAGCTTTCGCATGTTCGGACGAATCGTGTTACGTCTCTGCTTAGCCCTGGCCAAAAATATCGCAGCCTTATTCGGATTTTCGTGCGTCTGATCCCGAGATGTCCGGCGGTTGGGTTTGTGTGGTTTTCGGTTAGTACCCTCTGTCGCTCTTGTTTTGGAACGCACAGTTTCCAGGGTTGGTCGTCTTCATCGTCTTGGCTTGGTTTGTGTCGGTATAATCGGCCGTGTTTTATGGCATAATCCGTAGCTTCTTCTGGTGTCATCTCTACTTGGTTCTATTTGTTTTGATACCAAGCGCATTCTACGATTTCTGCTATTCGGGTTTCTTCGCGTGGTAAGCGGGAGAGTCCGTCCGCCACTGCGTTCAGCTTGCCTTTCCGATATCGTATTTCGAATGAGAACGGTTGCAGTCCCTACTCGTCCGGATGGGCTTTCGATGGAATTTAACCATTTGAGGGCTAGGTGATCCGTAACTACGATAAATTGGTAGCCTTCTAGGTACATCCTCATCTTGTGTATCCCCCAGTAGATGGCTAGGCATTCTTTTTCTGTTGCGGAGTAATTCGTTTCCTCGCTTTTGAGCTTGCGGCTTGCGTAGGAAATTACATGTTCTCCGTCTGCATCTTCCTGGGTCAACACTGCTCCTAGGCCGCAGTCGCTTGCGTCTGTTTGCAGTATGAATGTTTTCCTGAAGTCCGGGCATGCTAATATTGGCGCTTTCGTTAGACACAGCTTTAGGTCTTGGAAGCTGTTCTCCTGTGCTTCGCCCCACTCAAATTTTTGCCCCTTTTTGAGAAGGTCTTGTAGTGCTTTTGCCCGTTCGGTGTACGCTGGTACGAATCTGCGGTACCAAGACGCCAGGCCCAAAAAACTATGCAGTTGTTTCAGTGTAGTTGGTGCGGTGAGTTCTTTAATGGCCGCTACTTTATCTGGGTCTGTGTGAATTCCTTCCTCGCTTACCATGTGTCCTAGGTATTTCAGTTTCTTTTGAAAGAAATGACATTTTGCTGCGTTAATGCGTAGGTTTGCTGTCCGTAGCCGTTCGAATACCGTTTTAGTTTTTGCATGTGTTCCACTTTCGTCCGCCCAATTACGATTATGTCGTCTAGGTATGCGAAAGCGAATGGTTCCATGTCCGGTCCGATTACCGAGTCTAGGGCTCTTTGGAACGTAGCCGGTGCTGTTGCGAGTCCGAATGGCATGACCTTCCATTGGTACAATCCTCGCCCTGGAGCTGTAAAGGCTGTGTAGGGTCGGCTCTGTTTTTCCATTGGGATTTGCCAATACCCTGACTTTAAGTCGAGCGTGCTAATGTATTTAGCCTCTTTAAGCTGATTTAGAATAAAGTCCATCCGTGGTAGTGGGTATGCGTCCTTCTCTGTTTTTTTCGTTTAACAGTCGGTAATCCACGCAGACCCTCCAATCTCCGGTTTTCTTTTTTATGAGAACAATCGGCGAGCTGTATGGGCTGTGTGATGGTTCTATTAGATCTTGCTTTATGAGCTCGTTGATCTCTTTGTTGATGATTTCCATTTGTGCTGGGTTTCTTGGGTAATACCTCTGTTTGACTGGTCTGTCATCTTTCAGGAATATCCGATGTTTCGTAACATTGCTCACCCCTTCCAGCGTGTTGGATTTTTGTACCTCTGTTTTAATCCATTTTTCGATTTCTTCGTCCGTCGGTTCTGTTACTGAGTTTCTTGCGTTTTCCTCCTTTCTGTTTGGGTTTGGTTCCCTGTTGAAGTTTACCGTGGCTTCTCCACACGTTATTGATGTGCCTGCATCCTTTAAAAATTCCATTCCTAGTATGGGGGTATCTGGGACCCCTGTCATGATTAGGAATGATTGGTTGGTCTCTTTTCCCCCTAGTTCTACCGTTAGTTGGATTCTCCGTGTTGTTCTCCGAGTGCTTCCATCCGCTAGCCGGATTAATCTGTTTTCCACTCCTTCGATACCATCCTCTTTTAGTTTTTCGGCCGTCTTTTCGTTTATCATGCATCTTGTTGCCCCTGTATCGATGATTACATCCATCAGTTGTGATCCGATCCTGGCCCGTCCTAAAAGCTGGTTCTTGTTGAATATTAGTTGTGTGTTGTCCCGCTCCGCTGGTTTTGGGCCACAGGAGGTTCGCGGGTTGGTCCTGCGCCCTGTGTGTTTTCCGGTTGTTTTCTGCAGCAGTCTATTGTGCGTACTCCTTGTTTGTTGCAGGTCCAGCAGTACAGTACGGGTTCCCTGTTGCATGTTCGGGCCTCGTGCCCATAGTTGCCACATCTTTGGCATTTCCTTTGTCGGTATTGGGTCCTTTGCCAAGCTGGCTGGTCGTTTTGTGGATAGTTCCATTGGCGCCCTGTAATTTTTGAGAGTCCGGCATCTGTCTCAATTTTTTCGAATTCCTCTGTGATGATCATGAATTCTGACAGCGTTTGGAATTCTCTCCTCTTCACGTATAATTTAAGCGGCAGCCGGCAGTTCTGGTATATTATTTCCAGTTTTTCCTGCTCTGTGTAGGTTCCGAACCTCATTAACTTCCTTATTTCTTGGATATAGTCTCGAACTGGTTCTGTTTCCTCTTGTTTTCGCTCTGCCACTTGTTTTGCCAGCTCCTCTTGGTATCTGGGGGATATGAAGTTCTCTTTTAGTTTGACCTTTGCATCCTCCCATGATGTGATTGGCGCTGGTTTTGTGTGCCACCAGTCTAGTGCGCTTTCTTCCAGGATTATCGGCATTGCGAATACGAGGTGGTCCGGTTCTACCCCGTAGGTTTCTGCTAATTCCTCCATCCTGCTCAGGAATTCTAGCAGCCCTCCTTTTCCTGTAAAGATCAGGTCCCACTTGCGTATTTTTTCTATTATCGCTACTGATTCTGGCGATCCTTTCTTTATTTGTTTTGGAAATAGGGATTTCTTCCTGCCTGTCCTGGTCTCCCCTTGGCTCTCTTCCATTGTTGGTTTTTGTGGTCCTCCTTTTGGTGACTGTTGCCTTGGGCTCTTGGTTCTCGGGCTTTTTCCTCGTGTTTGGGTATTTGCTAGTTGTTCTAGCCTCTCTCGCATATGTATTGGGAGGTCTGTTCTCTCTGAAAATTGTAGTAGTTGTTTCTTTTGGGTTTCTAGTCCCTCCAGTTTCTCCAATCCGAATTCTTCGCAATAGTTTTGCAACTCCAGTTTCGTTGCTTGGTTTATCCATTGTTTTGCCATCTTGACTTTGAGATTATGTTTCTTATGCTACCACAACCTGCTCGGGCGCCACTGTGACGACGCTTCGGCCGGGGTATGCTCGTCGCGCCGGGTTCCACAGAAATTTGTTTGATCTCTGGGTGTGGTAGCTGAAAGAGAGTCTCGTGGTTCAAGAATAAGGCAGGCTGGGATCGGTAATAAAAGAGATAGAGTTAGATTTATTGTGCTTAATGGTACAAAGTTTAGTAGTTGCGCGGGTGTTTTTTGCGGCGGGCTCGTCCTTCGGGGTCGTCCTTCGGTTGGGCCGCACGTGGCGGATGGTTGCGTGCGGGGCCGGGGAGTCGTTCTGGCCGGATCGACGGAGGTCGTCTGTGCTTCGCGGGGAAGGGTGTTGCGGAGGGTTACTGCGCTCCGAGGAGTGATTCTGTGGAGGAGGGTTAATGCGCTCCGAGAAGAATTAAGGTTGCGGAGGGTTAATGCGCTCCGAGGGGGGGGTAATGTTGCGGAGGACGAATGCGCTCCGTGGCGAATTAAATGTTGCGGAGGGTTAATGCGCTCCGAGGAGAAGTAAATGTTGCGGAGGGTGAATGCGCTCCGAGGAGAATTAATGTTGCGGAGGGTTAATGCGCTCCGAGGAGAATTTCTGTTGCGGAGGGTTAATGCGCTCCGAAGAAGAAGTAAATGTTGCGGAGGGTGAATGCGCTCCGAGGAGAATTAATGTTGCGGAGGGTTAATGCGCTCCGAGGAGAAGTAAATGTTGCGGAGGGTGAATGCGCTCCGAGGACAATTAATGTTGCGGAGGGTTAATGCGCTCAGAGGAGAAGAAATGTTGCGGAGGGTTAATGCGCTCCGAGGAGAAGTAAATGTTGCGGAGGGTGAATGCGCTCCGAGGAGAAGAAGGGAGGCGAGGTTTAATGCACTCCGAGGAGGATGGGAGGATCGCTGGGTCTGCTGGTGGCTGCTGCTGATGCTTACCCTCTCCACTGGCTGGAGCCGAACTGATGCTGATCGCTCTGGCGGAGCTCCTTTTATTCCCAAAACGCGGCTGATCTTACGGTCTGTCCCTAGCGCGTTGTGCTGCGGGGCCCTAACGCGTTTGCACGGGCCGGCTGATAGTTGTGCCCGTTGGCGCGTGGGTTATGGCCACACTTGGTCCGGTCAGCTGGGGGTGTGCCCGTGGCTGGCTGTGCTACGGGCCCATTGGTGGGGCTCAGCTGTGGTTTGTTTGTTTGTATTGTTTGTTTATTTATATTTCTTTTATTCTGTGGCAGGTCTTCATGTATTGTCGCTTATGTTCTACTTATCCTACTAATACTTATTTTCTAATCTTCATGGCTTGTCTTGGTGATTCTATTGAGGTTGGTTTGGTGTTTGTGGCGCCGGCGCTTGGTTTTCCTGGCGCTGGGCGTCACATCTTTTTACATAATCTATACGTCTTTACGTCTATAATAATTGCAAAATGCAATAAATCGTCTAGCGCTGTCCGCATCATGTGGGACTGGATAGTTTTTGATGACGTCATATTTCTTGTCATCTGGCAAGATTCCTTTATCTATGCATTTATGACCAAGAAAGGTCACTTCATGCATAAAAAATGAACATTTTTGTGTATGTAATTTTAGGTTGTGTTTCCTACATATCTCAAAAATATCTGTTAAGTTTTTAAGCATATGTTTTTCGGAACAACCCATGACTATTAGATCGTCCATATACAGGAAGGCTTGGTTCGACAATATTGTCGTTGATTAATTTTCCTACTTGTTTTTTAATTTCGTCAACTTGGCTATGCGGGCTTCGATAGTTCTTTATATATATATCCCTCAATCTCAATTTCTGTTTATAAAAATTATTTGTTGTGATTGATTCGGTTTCAAGCCCGAATACGTCACTAAAATTGGTGCATAGTTTAGTTAATTGCTTCTTGAATTGTACTGGGAAATGTTTGCATAATTCAGCTATGACAGTTTTTTCTCGGATTTTTTGAGTTGTTTGAATTACCTTGTAATTCGAAAGTGATTCATATTGTATGTTATTTATATGTACTAATTGTTGGTACTGGTTGTATTCAGCAATCGGACAAATGTATTATTTTTTGAAGTTATTGTATTTTGCTATATACATACCAGGTTGAATTTCCTGGTTTGGAGAGTAATATGGTTTCTATATCGGACGTTAATTCTATTTTCTGACAACTTGTGATCTTGCTGGTAGGAGAATTGTATTGTTACCAGAACTGTATGTATTGGAACATACATTTTAATTTTTATATTATTTGTGGTCGTATTATTAACCAATCCTCTGCAGGTTTAAGTCTATTAGGCAGTTTAATTCTTTTATGAAATCAATGCCTATTATTCCATCACACGGAATTGCCAAAATTCTGATTAACTAAATGGAATTGTGTGGAATTATGTACTTATCTGTCTGTAGCTCTATTAGGGCAAGGCCTTGGGATACCTTCCCCCTATTCCTTGAATATCTATTTTATTATACCCGATACTCAAAATGAGTATTGGGGTATATTAGATTGTGGTAAAAGTGGATGTGTGTAACGTCCAGAAGGAATCGTTTCCGACCCTATAAAGTATATATATTCTTGATCAGCATCAATAGCCGAGTCGATTGAGCCCTGTCTGTCTGTCCGTCCGTCCGTCCTGTCCGTCTGTCCGTCCCCTTCAGCGCCCTAATGCTCAAAGACTATAAGAGCTAGAGCAACGATGTTTTGGATCAGACTTCTGTGATATGTCACTGCCTCAAAAATATTTCAAACTTCTGCCCGCCCACTTCCGCCCCCACAAAGGGCGAAAATCTGTGGCATCACACTTTCGACGATACGAGAAAACTAAAAACGCAGAATCGTAGTAGCTGACTATATCTTCTAGAGTGCAAAATCTGAACCAGATCGTATAATTAATACAGCCAGAATCACGAAAACAATTTCACTCTTTCTCGCTCTGTCTCACGTATAAAACGTATATCTCAGAATTTCGCCCCCCCCCCATCCGCCCCCACAAAGGACGAAAATCTGTTGCATCCACAATATTGCAGATTTGAGAAAACTAAAAACGCAGAATCATAGATAATGACCATATCTATTAGATTGCTGAATCTGGATCAGATCAGACCATTTTTTTAGCCAAAAGGAACAAATCAATTTGCAGTGGCTACGCAGCGCCCGACGTCACGCTCAGACTGATTTTCTGTATCTCTCGCACGTTAAATAAACGTGTCGTTAAATATTAGCGGCGTCTGCCGGTGGAGAGCCATACTGACTTAGTATCGGGTATAACCTTAGAGTTGCGGTGTCCGCAGCAACTCACAACGTTCCCCCTCGTTTTTTTTTGAATGTCGTTAAAGACATCTGAATTTTCTTTTAATAGTGATATATTGGCACCTGTATCTATAAGGAATGTAAGTTGTTTTCCTGTTTTAGAATTGAGGAATGCCACGAATATATTGAGATTGAGGTTGATTGTGTGAACCGCTGGATTTTTAATTTAGTATCTAAAGGATCTTGGGAGTTTCCCGAAGCTGTCTGGGTAACACGAACATTGTTCTGTCGTGTGTTTCCATTGCTTTGTATCTTTGGTTGTTAAGTTCCACCGTTATTACGGTTATTTCCCCTATAGCCACACACCTCTATTGTTATTATAACTATTGTTGTTGTAAATATGGTTGTGGTTGTAACCACGACCATTTCTCCACCACGATAGTTACCTCGAAAGTTACTACCGCGGTAGACTTGTCCTTGTCTGGTGTACAATATTGAACTTGCACTACCAGTCATCTCTGTACTACACTGTATATATTTTGTTACGGCATCAATCTGTTTTGCCTTTTTGGCATACTTTGCATTTTAGCCTTTATAACATCTGATGACTCTACGACAATAGTGTCTTGCAATTTCTTTATTATTGCGTTAATGGTGGTTTCATCTTGTATTTTATACAATGTAGTTCCTATTACTTTTGATTTAATTACGTCTATAGCTAAATTTTCGTATGGTCCTTTCGTTAGATTGACCAATTTGACTGCCGTAATGAATCTTTGTAAATGGAGTTTTGTCCATTAAATTCCGGAATGGCGTGCGAAATAATCTTTGATATATGCCCGTAGGGCAATGTTCGTCTGCCATTGTGGTTGGTTCTTGCCCAACACGCTGTTTTGAACTAGTCGACGGTTTGTCGTCGTTTACCGGATGGTTCGATCTATTTGATCGAGAATCGTCTTCCGATATGATGATAATATTTTTTACATTCGGGGGCCTGGGACTTATTGGCCTGTTTTGAAGGTTGGTATGTGCATGTCTAGATTGAGTTTTTCTCTAACGAATACTAATCGTTCCCTTAGACGTTTGAAAAGTCTGTAGCTTGAAACCAATGTATATCAGTAAGTCTTTGTTTGTTCTCTAGAAAATCAAAATTTCGCCCCACCCCCTCCGCCCCCACAAAGGACGAAAATCTGTTGCATCCACAATATTACACATTCGAGAAAACTAAAAACGCAGAATCATAGAGAACGACCATATCTATCAGATTGCTGAATCTGGATCAGATCAGATCATTTTTATAGCCAAAAGGAACAAATCAATTTGCACTGGCTACGCAGCGTCCGACGTCACGCTCAGACTGATTTTCTGTCTTTCTCGCACGCACTCTTGTCGTGTCGTTTAATATTAGCGGCGTCTGCCGGAGGAGAGCCATACTGACTTAGTATCGGGTATAACTGTAGAGTTGCGGTGTCCGCAGCAAACTCACAACGTTCCCCCTCGTTTCATTACTCTGTCTGCTGCTGAAACGCGGTGGCTAGAGTTGCTTGTTTTGCTCAAAAAAAACGTA